>NW_022262873.1:0-120610 GCF_002021735.2 Oncorhynchus kisutch | reverse complement strand
CCAAACTCTTATTTACAATCACGGCCGGTGGTGAACAGCCTGGAATCGAACCACGGTCTGTAGGGGACTCGAGAGCAGGAACACTGTGGGAAAGGGGCGTGTACAAATGGAACAATTGTGCCTTTTTGACTGAAATATGGAGGCGGCTCTTAAAAGAGCCTTTGGGGGATTTTGGAGATCAGGTCATCGTTTATGCGCGCTCTCCGCGAATACGACGGGCCAGCCTGGATGTCCTTGGGCATGATGGTCACCCTCTTGGCGTGGATGGCGCACAGGTTGGTGTCCTCGAACAGGCCGACCAGGTAAGCCTCGCTTGCTTCCTGCAGGGCCATCACTGCGGAACTCTGGAAGCGCAGGTCGGTCTTAAAGTCCTGGGCAATTTCTCGCACCAGGCGCTGGAAAAGGCAGTTTGCGGATCAGCAGCTCAGTGGACTTCTGGTAACGACGGATCTCTCTAAGAGCCACGGTGCCGGGCCTGTAACGGTGAGGCTTCTTCACGCCGCCGGTGGCCGGGGCGCTCTTGCGCGCAGCCTTGGTGGCGAGCTGCTTCCTGGGTGCTTGCCACCGGTGGATTTGCGAGCGGTTTGCTTGGTTCTGGCCATGGCGCTAGCTAGCTTCCTTCTTTCACAGTCAGAGTATAGCCTCCAAATGCCTATGTGAAGTTTATAAAGCCGGCAGCGGCGTCTGCTGATTGGTCACCATCTCCGCACCGCCCTGAATTGGCCCGTTGCGGAGGCCCTCCTCCGCCGCCCATTGGACGGGAGGCTCGGCCTCTCCGTGCCGCCCCAAAATGCAACCCCCTCCCTCGCCGAGGCGGGCTTGGGTCTTTTGTTAGGGCCGCAAGCAACGTTACACTTTACGCGCAATAATGCTCTCTCATTCTAGCCTAGTACTTGTTATTCTTCATTTTAGGCCTCATGTGGGCACTTGATACTGTGCCGTGTTTATGTGTGTATCTAACAAACGCGCCAAATAGTTGGCCAGGCATACAAAGGACACTTTGCGCTTTTGCTGAGCTAGGTGGTTGGCTCTTAAAAGAGCCTTTGGGGGTTGAGTAGTCAAGTTGCAGCCGCACCAGCGATTTTACTTGGCTTTGACGGCCTTCTCAGTCTTCTTGGGGAGCAGCACTGCCTGGATGTTGGGCAGAACACCACCCTGAGCGATGGTCACGCCGCCAAGCAGTTTGTTCAGCTCCTCGTCGTTACGGACTGCCAGCTGCAGGTGACGGGGGATGATACGAGTCTTCTTGTTGTCACGGGCAGCGTTTCCGGCCAACTCCAGGATCTCAGCAGTCAGGTACTCGAGCACTGCGGCCAGGTAGACTGGTGCGCCAGCGCCCACACGCTCGGCGTAGTTGCCTTTGCGCAGCAGCCTGTGCACACGGCCCACGGGGAACTGGAGCCCGGCACGGGATGAACGTGTCTTTGCCTTCGCCCTGGCCTTGCCTCCGGTTTTGCCTCTTCCGCTCATATTGGTAGCTTCAGTATGTCACAGAAAGTCTCAATGAGGCGCTGGCCACCTCGAGAGCCTTACTTATACCTCGCCACAAGAGGCATCGATTGGCCACTGGACCGGTGTGCCCTTATCCAATTGGAGTGAGGGAGAGACAGACAGTCAGCCCTAAGCCCGCCCGCCCGCAGGCAGCAGAGTGACAAGGGCTAGGCTACTCTGTTTCCCTCCGACTTTTGTTACTTTTTCTCATTGGCGGGAGCGCCAAAGTGACAACTCAAATCACTGAAACATGTATCAATCAATTCGAGAGTGGCTCATAATACAAATGGCTGCTGTCCAACACACTATAGTATGTATTCCTCTTATTATCAGGATCAATGTGAAATGCGAATTCTAACACATATCACACCAATGTTGACTGGTGAGGGTGCTGCACTCTTGAGTGACAAATGTAAAGCCATTTAGCCACTCGAACATGTGGTGCGTAAAAGTCATTCATTTCATATCTTTTGCACCACAGGTAGGTAGGTAGGTAGGTAGGTAGGACGTACATGGAATGACATGCGCTTTTATGGAAAGAGGTGGGTGGCTCTTAAAAGAGCCTTTTGTGGTAACAACATGTGTCGAGTAGAAAGAACACTGTTTGGAATAGGTTTACTTCTTCTTGGGGGCTGCCTTCTTGGCCTTGGCTGCCTTGGGCTTGGCGGCTTTGGGCTTCACTGCCTTGGTAGCCTTCTTGGGGCTCTTGGCCGCTTTCTTGGCCGCTGCGGCGGGCTTCTTCACCTTCTTTGGGCTCTTGGCGGCCTTTTTGGGTGTAACGGGCTTCTTGGCCTTCTTGGGGGACTTCTTTGCGGCCACGGCCTTCTTGGCTGCTACCTTCTTGGGCTTCTTGGCGGCGGCGGGCTTCTTGGCGGCCACCTTCTTAGCTTTGGGGGCTGCGGCTTTCTTGGCGGGCTTCTTTGCCTCGACGGCCTTCTTGTTGAGCTTGAAGGAGCCGGAGGCACCGGTGCCCTTGGTCTGGACCAGGGTGCCCTTGGTGACGAGGCTCTTGACGGCGATCTTGACACGGGAGTTGTTCTTCTCCACGTGGTAGCCGCCTGCCGCCAGAGACTTCTTGAGCGCGGCCAGGGACACGCCGCTCCTCTCCTTGGAGGCGGACACCGCCTTGACGATGAGCTCGCCTACGCTGGGTCCCGCTTTCTTGGGCTTGGCTGCTGCCTTCTTCTTGGGTGCCTTGGCCGGCGCGGCGGCGGCGGGTGCTGGTGCGACTTCTGCCATGTCTGTCGTTCGGTCCGGTAAACACACACACTTACAACACTACGGTAGTCTGTGAGGAGGAGTACTTTGCTGTAGACGCTGCTCTGCGCTATTGAAGCTCTACACCGTGCAGGGGGCTGGCCTTAAACGCGACATGAGAACCATGTAGACTCAAGCCACCCAGCTCGGCTTCTCCGGGCTGGCCAAATGCTCTTTCACTTGTGTTTTCTGGTCGCCAATATCGGGCCAAAAGTCACCGACGGAGCCGTGTTTTTGGCCCAAAAGCGAACGGCCCAGCGAGCAGACTTGTGTCCGTTCAGAATAAAGTCATGTGGGCTGCAGAAGCCCCGTGCATTTTGCTGCGACTCGCTCAAAACCTCACCGTTCGACTGTCGGGTGGAGCGGTGCGCACTGCTTTTCCTGTGCTATTTGTCTCCTAAATGGCCTAAAAGTGCATCCGATTGCGAGCACCATTGATTGTGGAGTGAGCCGAGATGTCTGGCAAGGGAATCAAATGGTTTGGCGTCCCCTGATGTGCTCCTTGGTGTTTTAAAGGAGAGCTCTTTTGGGGACCTTAAAACACATGCACTTGTGAGGCCTGGCTGAGACTAGTTTCACCTTGTATTCGTCATGTGTCCAGGAGGCACAGGAAATAATACACTGTGTGTGATGTTTTATTAGTCCTTTAGTTGGATTTGGAGCCTGCTCTTTGTGCACAGTGTGTGTTTTTTTCTTCTGCTAGGTGGTCTCTCTCTCTGTGTGTCTCTTTCAAAAGCAGATGAGGTGAGGGCCAAAGTAGTTGAGCTCACTCAGCTCGTCTGTCTGTGAACAGGCCGAGATAGGCTTTTGTGCCCTTCTCTCTCGCAGTCCTTCCTCGCTTGACTCCGCAGCGTGACTCGTGCCGGTCTTTGTGTCTGTGGGTCTTGGTGTCTGGCTGTGCGGCCGGCGCTATGGAGGCTGGCGCCTCATGTGCTTGTTCGCCCTGATATAGGCCGAGAGAAAGAGAGAGAGAGATTTGGAGGCTCTTCTTCTCCTCCTCCTCCCCCCCCTCTTGTACAGGTGGAACGGCTAGTTTCAATCGGTGACGTCACTTGCTCGGAGACTGTTCTTCATGTGTGCAGAGGGTCCCTGCTACGGCCTAAAGTGATACAGGCTCCAGTCATTGGACTCCCCCTCACTGTGTTCTACTGGCATGCACACATTCCTACCCTGTTCATGTCAGCATCCTTTATCCCCCCCCTCCCCACAATTGGACACATGTCCTCCACACACACACACACACACACACACACACACACACACACACACACACACACACACACACACACACACACACATGGATTTGCTTTTTTCACTGACAGGGTGGGTGGCTCTTAAAAGAGCCTTTGGGTTACTACAGCACTCCAAATGCGCTGTTTATTTGGAGCTGGTGTACTTGGTCACGGCCTTGGTGCCCTCGGACACTGCGTGCTTGGCCAGCTCTCCGGGGAGCAGCAGGCGCACTGCGGTCTGGATCTCCCTGGAGGTGATGGTGGAACGCTTGTTGTAGTGGGCCAGGCGAGACGACTCTCCGGCGATACGCTCGAAGATGTCGTTCACGAACGAGTTCATGATTCCCATGGCCTTGGAGGAGATGCCGGTATCGGGGTGGACCTGCTTCAGGACTTTGTACACGTAAATGGCGTAGCTCTCCTTCCTCGACTTTCGGCGTTTCTTGCCGCCTTTCCCTGCGGTCTTGGTGACGGCTTTCTTGGAGCCCTTCTTGGGCGCGGACTTTGCTGGCTCGGGCATGATGCTGGTGTCTCGTTGCTTCTCACAAACGAATGAGGGGGTGGAGAGCCCTTTCCGTCTTATGAAGACGAAGCTAAGCTAATTCGCCGGCCGTGGACACACCCCAGCTTTCTCATAGGCGCCCCTGCCATTTGCCCAGTGGAGCTGAGCGCGCATAAGAGCCTTCCACTCAGAGGCTTGCTTCCCTAACAAAGACCTGTCCCCCCCCCCCCCCTTATTCCATAGCCTATGCTCTGTCACTGGTGGGGAATGGTGTGTTTCAAAAAAAGATCCATGCAATGGCCAGACATAAGGCACCCCTTTTTGGACTTGGTGGGGATTTCCCAGGCGTGGTGCCTTTATTTCAGGTGTCTCGTAATACGACTGTACGCAAAGCCTGCACTGAACATAGCCTCCTGTCATGAACACTCCCTCCCCGTCCACTCAGAGTGGCTCGTGGTTTAATACGACTGTACTGAACATAGCCTCCTGTCATTTAACACTCCCTCCCTGTCCACTCAAGAGTGGCTCATGGTTTCCTACAATGGATTTGGCCCTTTTGAAGCGGATGTGGGTGGCTCTTAAAAGAGCCTTTGGGTTCAAGTCGGGATGTTGACGTTCCGAAAAGAGTGCGTTTAACCGCCGAAACTGGCGTTTCAGAGCGTAGACCACGTCCATGGCCGTAACGGTCTTCCTCTTGGCGTGCTCGGTGTAGGTGACGGCGTCACGGATCACGTTCTCAAGGAACACCTTCAGGACACCGCGGGTCTCCTCGTAGATCAGGCCGGAGATACGCTTCACGCCGCCACGGCGAGCCAGACGGCGAATGGCGGGCTTGGTGATTCCCTGGATGTTATCGCGGAGAACCTTACGGTGACGCTTGGCGCCTCCTTTTCCGAGTCCCTTGCCGCCTTTACCTCTTCCAGACATCGTGTGTTCGCTAGCTGAGTTCAAGTGAATGAATGACGCAATTTTTGGGGCTTGGTGCTCTTATTATCTGCGTTTGGTGGACCTGATTGAAGCCAGTGGCACAGAAAGCGCGCGCTTTTGCCTGGCCTCTGCTGCAAAGGGGAGGGCGTTCGTTCTAGGGAACTATGGAGGAAGAAGAAATGAAAGCTACTTACATGCGCGGGAAACACACTCAAATACTGAGCTATGTTGAACACAAGGCCCAACTGTGACAACTGGGGGATCCACTACTAATCTGTGTCCCACTCTTCACATTGATTGGTGTTGTTCTTCTTGTTGTTGTTGTTGTTGTTGTTGTTGTTGTTGCACCTGATTCAACTCTTTCAATCAGCTGTGCCTCTCCAGCGCTACAACAAAAATGGCTACTCTACCCCTGCCTGGAGTTGGGAAACACTGAACTAGTAGGATTCAACCCACTGCAGTTGCCAGTCACACCTAATAGAGATAGGCGTTAAAACCTCAAATAGTGTCACAAGTACAAAGGAGAAACGAAGTGGAACATATACGGGAAACAAATACACAAGGAACGCCACAAATCCTAAGGGGTCCGTAATGTCACCTCAGCAGTCATGTAGCTCTTTAAGGCCATGTAATAACATCATTCTTCTTTTTCTTCCCAAGACAGGATCCAGGTGGCCATGGGAAGGGTGGTGACACCTCTGCAAGCTGAAACGCTGTAAAACATTCCTCAGACACCCACCCAACACACACACACAATAAAGGGATCGTTTTCCTATGCGTACAGAGGTGATAGGGATGTGCAAATATTGTATGGTACTTTTTTCAAAAACCAATAACATAGCCTTATATTATGGAAATAGTGGTATGAGGTGGATCCTTTATAGGCCAGATAGCCTCAGATGTTGCATCGAATGATCTCAACAGGTCATTTCAAAGGGGACAAATGAGGCCCAAGGACACATACTGGCGATTTATCAATCGGTGCAGTTGATTCACATCTCAGATGTGACTAGGTTTCATCTTACAACTTATTGTTGCCATAATTGTCTCTTACCTGTACTTAGTGGCTGCCGAGAACGACTGACAAGCGTTCAACTAGCTGGGATGCAGCTAGTGTCATCAAAGCACAAAGCATAGCAAGTTAGAAGAAATAGGTTAAGGTTACGAAAAGGCTTAGGCTTACCCCAAATGTCACCTCCGTTCGTAGCTGTACTCCGTCCGTGTAGGCGCACAACAAGTCATCACACAGAGAGCACACTTGAAGCACAACTGCGCTGCCTGGAAGGCCGCAACGGACTGAATTGGAATCCCTCAAACAGCACACTAACTACATTCCGCTTTATGATGTCACAGTCAGCCCCTCGGAACACTGGTCCTCAACAATCTCAAACACCTTGGATACCAAAGCCAAACATTCTCGAATCACTCACATTCACAAATCAACCAGGGAGAAGAAGAAGGCTGCCATGAATTGAATGCTGAAAAGCTAACCTCCTTCACAGAGCAACATCATAGGACTGGGAGTTTGTGTTCAACAGCAGGTTAGACTCTGCCACTTGTTCCCTTCAACTGCTTGCGTTCCCCTATTATCAAGGGCTTAGTTCCTCTATAGGCTACAGTGCAGATACTTCACATGCAGAGTACAACAACAAATAACAGAGGGCCTGTTACCACACCCTATAGGCTAGGAGTTGAACTTGGACCACAATGACATTGGTAGTAATTAGCCTGCAGCATAAATGACAGTGGAAATGGAAGTGCGACACATAGAGGAAAAGTCCTAATCCTAATCAAATAGACACATTTTTTTATTTTTTTATTTATTTCACCTTTATTTAACCAGGTAGGCAAGTTGAGAACAACTTCTCATTTACAATTGCGACCTAGCCAAGATAAAGCAAAGCAGTTTGACACATACAACGACACAGACTTACACATGGAGTAAAACAAACATACAGTCAATAATACAGTATAAACAAGTCTATATACCATGTGAGCAAATGAGGTGAGATAAGGGAGGTAAAGGTCAAAAAAAGGCCATGGTGGCAAAGTAAATACAATATAGCAAGTCAAACACTGGAATGGTAGATTTGCAAATGGAAGAAATGTCCAAAGTAGCAATAAAAATAATGGGGTGCAAAGGAGCTAAATTAATTCATTCATTAAATACAGTAGGGAAAGAGGTAGTTGTTTGGCCTAAATTATAGGTGGGCTATGTACAGGTGCAGTAATCTGTGAGCTGCTCTGACAGTTGGTGCTTAAAGCTAGTGAGGGAGATAAGTGTTTCCAGTTTCACAGATTTTTCTACTTCCTTCCAGTCATTGGCAGCAGAGAACTGGAAGGAAGGAGAGGCGGCCAAAGAAAGATTTGGTTTTGGGGGTGACTAGAGAGATATACATACACCTGTTTAGCAGAAATGCTTGTGTTACTAGCTCCAACAGCACAGTCAAGTCTAACAAGTAAGATCGAACCATGTTCCAACATTCCACACAATACACCCAAATGGAATTGGAATACATCAATATATGGACGAGCCATGTCAGACAGTCCGTAGACTAACATACCTTACAATACAATACTTTATATATCCACATGACATGAGCTATGCAAACGACCTCCACGTTAGGAATGTGCCCAGTGATATCTAACAAAAACACACATGGCAAGACAGGAAGGAAGACATGCAGAAGTGCTCATGAAGAGGACACGAAGAAGACCGGAATCATCTCCAAGTGAACAATGTCAAAGGAATAGGTCAAGTCATATAGATAGGGAGGCATTTCACCGCCACCCACTGGACCACAAGTCATTTAGCCAACACTGGCTCATCATTCAAGCCACATAGGGAGGGATCTTAACACCACCTGCTGGATCAGAAGTGCCACTCACAATGGCCACACAGAGCATTTCTCCCTCAACCTGATGCAATTGTCACAACAAGTACGTGGTCAAAATCAAACATTAACTACAAACAGATCATCAAATAGGCAAACACATGCTCATGTAGAGTACCTCAAATTATACAGTTACTTTGTCACCAAACCTAATCTGTCATTCATCTACAAATACATGCTCTTCTAAAGCCACAATGCAATGTTCACATGGTAGATTTCAGTTCTTACAATCTATGTCACTATTACTTCATTTGACTGCTCTTAAATCATATTCACTTAACCCTTTTGTTCACCTGCTGATTTTCTGCTGGTTTGTCTCTTGCAGATTTGGACATCATGTGAATGTATGTTTCTCAAGTATCAAAAGAGGGTAAGTTACATTGACCTACTTTATGAAAAACGGAATGCTACTTTTCTCTCTAGCCTAGTGCACTCTTTATCTGTAAGCTCTCCTACTGGTGTAGGTAGCTCCAAAAAAAAAGCTCCAGATGCCATTACCCCATGTAGCCTATAGAACTTTATCTCGACGACCACATTTTACACCAATGCACCCCGAGAATCGGTTGGTGGTCGGGAATCAAGTGGATGATTCTGGGACCAATTACAGGAGGGGGAGGACAGAGTCTGTTGGATGAGGGGTGTACTGAACTGTGCCTATAGCATGTCAAGAATCCCTCCAACGGGAAATAGGCTTTGGCAAATGGCCAGGGGCGCTGTCCTTTTCAGCACCACGGAGCTCCGCTATTACCTGTCTCATGAGTGAAGATGCAACAGCAGACAATTCCTGCTCTTTGGTCCGGCAATTACACACTTTAGCCGTGTCATTGCTGCATTTAACTGGCAGCCTGTATTTAGGGCCTTTACTTTGTCTTATCATTTCGATTCCTCAGCAAATCTTCTTTTAAAAATGAACTAAATCCCACATCAGAAGTCGACTTCAAATCACGTCAAGGACACACGACTCGACTCAACGGAAGTCAGTAGTATCAAATATTCTCCACTGTGAAGGTGTCATGTGCTGAGCCATTTAGTTCCTTATGAAGCCTATTTACGAAGCCAATACAGCAATCAACACGTACCTGCCCGCATTGCTGATTGCTATTTTGTAATTGGTCAACTACTAATAGGGCAATCATCCCGGCTGCTTGTGTCCTGTTTCGTAACAGCTCTTTTGCAAGCCCTTGATGATTACATCTATTGATTCCTGCCGTCCTGATACCTTTTCTCTTCATTCTCTTAAGGGATCTCGGATCTAGTCTAAAGGACTAACAATGGGTATGGCATTGGAATATTCAATCGCACACTGAATTCATCCCACTAAATACATTCCTTTCATTTCTCCATTTATTCCACCATATCGAAACAACTTACCTATGCACTCACACAAACAAGCACAAAAGGGCGACTTAATAATATCACGTCTAATTGGGTGGCCTACAACATTTCCTGTACCTTCAACCAAAACGTTGGTACCACTTTTTTTCGACCACCTTTCACTTGCGCTGGACAGAGATATATCATTTGACTTTCAATAGCTTAGTCAGTCGCATGAATTATGGGGTGCACACAGCTAACGTTGTAATGATCAGATCAAAACATGGATTTTTTGGGCCATCGAGGAATGTCACATGGCCCAGAAATGATTGAATGGCCATTTTCACAAAGGAAAAGACATACTCTAGCATGTTACATTCCAAGAGCAATTGGATTCGAAAAAACACAACGTGCCCCACTTGGGGACCCCAGGACCGAGTTTGGGAAACACTGGCCTGAAGATCAAATACCAATAGGGAGCAACTATGACGTGCTCACACGCTGACAGTACCCGCGTTTAACCACTAGATGGCCTCCGTGCTCCACGGTAAAACTTTTCCCCTCTCAACCCCTCTCAACCTTTCAAAGTCAGTTGTTCTTAGCTACATAGTGACCATTTTCGCCACTTTTTGCCCTATATCATTACTATCACTCATTACTGCTACTGTATTTTTCCCCTCTTCTACTCTAGGCATACATCTAATCACATATAGAGAGCGTTATTGAAACGACTCAAGTCAGTTAAGAACAAACTCTTATTTACAATCACGGCCGGTGGTGATACAGCCTGGAATCGAACCACGGTCTGTAGGGACTCGAGAGCAGGGAACACTGTGGGAAAGGGGCGTGTACAAATGGAACAATTGTGCCTTTTTGACTGAAATATGGAGGTGGCTCTTAAAAGAGCCTTTGGGGGATTTTGGAGATCAGGTCATCGTTTATGCGCGCTCTCCGCGAATACGACGGGCCAGCTGGATGTCCTTGGGCATGATGGTCACCCTCTTGGCGTGGATGGCGCACAGGTTGGTGTCCTCGAACAGGCCGACCAGGTAAGCCTCGCTTGCTTCCTGCAGGGCCATCACTGCGGAACTCTGGAAGCGCAGGTCGGTCTTAAAGTCCTGGGCAATTTCTCGCACCAGGCGCTGGAAAGGCAGTTTGCGGATCAGCAGCTCAGTGGACTTCTGGTAACGACGGATCTCTCTAAGAGCCACGGTGCCGGGCCTGTAACGGTGAGGCTTCTTCACGCCGCCGGTGGCCGGGGCGCTCTTGCGCGCAACCTTGGTGGCGAGCTGCTTCCTGGGTGCTTTGCCACCGGTGGATTTGCGAGCGGTTTGCTTGGTTCTGGCCATGGCGCTAGCTAGCTTCCTTCTTTCACAGTCGGAGTATAGCCTCCAAATGCCTATGTGAAGTTTATAAAGCCGGCAGCGGCGTCTGCTGATTGGTCACCATCTCCGCACCGCCCTGATTGGCCCGTTGCGGAGGCCTCCTCCGCCGCCCATTGGACGGGAGGCTCGGCCTCTCCGTGCCGCCCCAAAATGCAACCCCCTCCCTCGCCGAGGCGCGCTTGGGTCTTTTGTTAGGGCCGCAAGCAACGTTACACTTTACGCGCAATAATGCTCTCTCATTCTAGCCTAGTACTTGTTATTCTTCATTTTAGGCCTCATGTGGGCACTTGATACTGTGCCGTGTTTATGTGTGTATCTAACAAACGCGCCAAATAGTTGGCCAGGCATACAAAGGACACTTTGCGCTTTTGCTGAGCTAGGTGGTTGGCTCTTAAAAGAGCCTTTGGGGGTTGAGTAGTCAAGTTGCAGCCGCACCAGCAATTTTACTTGGCTTTGACGGCCTTCTCAGTCTTCTTGGGGAGCAGCACTGCCTGGATGTTGGGCAGAACACCACCCTGAGCGATGGTCACGCCGCCAAGCAGTTTGTTCAGCTCCTCGTCGTTACGGACTGCCAGCTGCAGGTGACGGGGGATGATACGAGTCTTCTTGTTGTCACGGGCAGCGTTTCCGGCCAACTCCAGGATCTCAGCAGTCAGGTACTCGAGCACTGCGGCCAGGTAGACTGGTGCGCCAGCGCCCACACGCTCGGCGTAGTTGCCTTTGCGCAGCAGCCTGTGCACACGGCCCACGGGGAACTGGAGCCCGGCACGGGATGAACGTGTCTTTGCCTTCGCCCTGGCCTTGCCTCCGGTTTTGCCTCTTCCGCTCATATTGGTAGCTTCAGTATGTCACAGAAAGTCTCAATGAGGCGCTGGCCACCTCGAGAGCCTTACTTATACCTCGCCACAAGAGGCATCGATTGGCCACTGGACCGGTGTGCCCTTATCCAATTGGAGTGAGGGAGAGACAGACAGTCAGCCCTAAGCCCGCCCGCCCGCAGGCAGCAGAGTGACAAGGGCTAGGCTACTCTGTTTCCCTCCGACTTTTGTTACTTTTTCTCATTGGCGGGAGCGCCAAAGTGACAACTCAAATCACTGAAACATGTATCAATCAATTCGAGAGTGGCTCATAATACAAATGGCTGCTGTCCAACACACTATAGTATGTATTCCTCTTATTATCAGGATCAATGTGAAATGCGAATTCTAACACATATCACACCAATGTTGACTGGTGAGGGTGCTGCACTCTTGAGTGACAAATGTAAAGCCATTTAGCCACTCGAACATGTGGTGCGTAAAAGTCATTCATTTCATATCTTTTGCACCACATTTAGGTAGGTAGGTAGGTAGGTAGGACGTACATGGAATGACATGCGCTTTTATGGAAAGAGGTGGGTGGCTCTTAAAAGAGCCTTTTGTGGTAACAACATGTGTCGAGTAGAAAGAACACTGTTTGGAATAGGTTTACTTCTTCTTGGGGGCTGCCTTCTTGGCCTTGGCTGCCTTGGGCTTGGCGGCTTTGGGCTTCACTGCCTTGGTAGCCTTCTTGGGGCTCTTGGCCGCTTTCTTGGCCGCTGCGGCGGGCTTCTTCACCTTCTTTGGGCTCTTGGCGGCCTTTTTGGGTGTAACGGGCTTCTTGGCCTTCTTGGGGGACTTCTTTGCGGCCACGGCCTTCTTGGCTGCTACCTTCTTGGGCTTCTTGGCGGCGGCGGGCTTCTTGGCGGCCACCTTTTTAGCTTTGGGGGCTGCGGCTTTCTTGGCGGGCTTCTTTGCCTCGATGGCCTTCTTGTTGAGCTTGAAGGAGCCGGAGGCACCGGTGCCCTTGGTCTGGACCAGGGTGCCCTTGGTGACGAGGCTCTTGACGGCGATCTTGACACGGGAGTTGTTCTTCTCCACGTGGTAGCCGCCTGCCGCCAGAGACTTCTTGAGCGCGGCCAGGGACACGCCGCTCCTCTCCTTGGAGGCGGACACCGCCTTGACGATGAGCTCGCCTACGCTGGGTCCCGCTTTCTTGGGCTTGGCTGCTGCCTTCTTCTTGGGTGCCTTGGCCGGCGCGGCGGCGGCGGGTGCTGGTGCGACTTCTGCCATGTCTGTCGTTCGGTCCGGTAAACACACACACTTACAACACTACGGTAGTCTGTGAGGAGGAGTACTTTGCTGTAGACGCTGCTCTGCGCTATTGAAGCTCTACACCGTGCAGGGGGCTGGCCTTAAACGCGACATGAGAACCATGTAGACTCAAGCCACCCAGCTCGGCTTCTCCGGGCTGGCCAAATGCTCTTTCACTTGTGTTTTCTGGTCGCCAATATCGGGCCAAAAGTCACCGACGGAGCCGTGTTTTTGGCCCAAAAGCGAACGGCCCAGCGAGCAGACTTGTGTCCGTTCAGAATAAAGTCATGTGGGCTGCAGAAGCCCCGTGCATTTTGCTGCGACTCGCTCAAAACCTCACCGTTCGACTGTCGGGTGGAGCGGTGCGCACTGCTTTTCCTGTGCTATTTGTCTCCTAAATGGCCTAAAAGTGCATCCGATTGCGAGCACCATTGATTGTGGAGTGAGCCGAGATGTCTGGCAAGGGAATCAAATGGTTTGGCGTCCCCTGATGTGCTCCTTGGTGTTTTAAAGGAGAGCTCTTTTGGGGACCTTAAAACACATGCACTTGTGAGGCCTGGCTGAGACTAGTTTCACCTTGTATTCGTCATGTGTCCAGGAGGCACAGGAAATAATACACTGTGTGTGATGTTTTATTAGTCCTTTAGTTGGATTTGGAGCCTGCTCTTTGTGCACAGTGTGTGTTTTTTTCTTCTGCTAGGTGGTCTCTCTCTCTGTGTGTCTCTTTCAAAAGCAGATGAGGTGAGGGCCAAAGTAGTTGAGCTCACTCAGCTCGTCTGTCTGTGAACAGGCCGAGATAGGCTTTTGTGCCCTTCTCTCTCGCAGTCCTTCCTCGCTTGACTCCGCAGCGTGACTCGTGCCGGTCTTTGTGTCTGTGGGTCTTGGTGTCTGGCTGTGCGGCCGGCGCTATGGAGGCTGGCGCCCCATGTGCTTGTTCGCCCTGATATAGGCCGAGAGAGAGAGAGAGAGAGATTTGGAGGCTCTTCTTCTCCTCCTCCTCCCCCCCCTCTTGTACAGGTGGAACGGCTAGTTTCAATCGGTGACGTCACTTGCTCGGAGACTGTTCTTCATGTGTGCAGAGGGTCCCTGCTACGGCCTAAAGTGATACAGGCTCCAGTCATTGGACTCCCCCTCACTGTGTTCTACTGGCATGCACACATTCCTACCCTGTTCATGTCAGCATCCTTTATCCCCCCCCTCCCCACAATTGGACACATGTCCTCCACACACACACACAGGGATTTGCTTTTTTCACTGACAGGGTGGGTGGCTCTTAAAAGAGCCTTTGGGTTACTACAGCACTCCAAATGCGCTGTTTATTTGGAGCTGGTGTACTTGGTCACGGCCTTGGTGCCCTCGGACACTGCGTGCTTGGCCAGCTCTCCGGGGAGCAGCAGGCGCACTGCGGTCTGGATCTCCCTGGAGGTGATGGTGGAACGCTTGTTGTAGTGGGCCAGGCGAGACGACTCTCCGGCGATACGCTCGAAGATGTCGTTCACGAACGAGTTCATGATTCCCATGGCCTTGGAGGAGATGCCGGTATCGGGGTGGACCTGCTTCAGGACTTTGTACACGTAAATGGCGTAGCTCTCCTTCCTCGACTTTTGGCGTTTCTTGCCGCCTTTCCCTGCGGTCTTGGTGACGGCTTTCTTGGAGCCCTTCTTGGGCGCGGACTTTGCTGGCTCGGGCATGATGCTGATGTCTCGTTGCTTCTCACAAACGAATGAGGGGGTGGAGAGCCCTTTCCGTCTTATGAAGACGAAGCTAAGCTAATTCGCCGGCCGTGGACACACCCCTGCTTTCTCATAGGCGCCCCTGCCATTTGCCCAGTGGAGCTGAGCGCGCATAAGAGCCTTCCACTCAGAGGCTTGCTTCCCTAACAAAGACCTGTCCCCCCCCCCCCTTATTCCATAGCCTATGCTCTGTCACTGGTGGGGAATGGTGTGTTTCAAAAAAAGATCCATGCAATGGCCAGACATAAGGCACCCCTTTTTGGACTTGGTGGGGATTTCCCAGGCGTGGTGCCTTTATTTCAGGTGTCTCGTAATACGACTGTACGCAAAGCCTGCACTGAACATAGCCTCCTGTCATGAACACTCCCTCCCCGTCCACTCAGAGTGGCTCGTGGTTTAATACGACTGTACTGAACATAGCCTCCTGTCATTTAACACTCCCTCCCTGTCCACTCAAGAGTGGCTCATGGTTTCCTACAATGGATTTGGCCCTTTTGAAGCGGATGTGGGTGGCTCTTAAAAGAGCCTTTGGGTTCAAGTCGGGATGTTGACGTTCCGAAAAGAGTGCGTTTAACCGCCGAAACCGTACAGGGTGCGTCCCTGGCGTTTCAGAGCGTAGACCACGTCCATGGCCGTAACGGTCTTCCTCTTGGCGTGCTCGGTGTAGGTGACGGCGTCACGGATCACGTTCTCAAGGAACACCTTCAGGACACCGCGGGTCTCCTCGTAGATCAGGCCGGAGATTTATTTATTTATTTATTTTACCTTTATTTAACCAGGTAGGCAAGTTGAGAACAAGTTCTCATTTACAATTGCGACCTGGCCAAGATAAAGCAAAGCAGTTCGACAGATAAAACGACACAGAGTTACACATGGAGTAAAAACAAACATACAGTCAATAATGCAGTATAAACAAGTCTATATACAATGTGAGCAAATGAGGTGAGAAGGGAGGTAAAGGCAAAAAAGGCCATGATGGCAAAGTAAATACAATATAGCAAGTAAAATACTGGAATGGTAGTTTTGCAATGGAAGAATGTGCAAAGTAGAAATAAAAAATAATGGGGTGCAAAGGAGCAAAATAAATAAATAAATTAAAATTAAATACAGTTGGGAAAGAGGTAGTTGTTTGGGCTAAATTATAGGTGGGCTATGTACAGGTGCAGTAATCTGTGAGCGGCTCTGACAGTTGGTGCTTAAAGCTAGTGAGGGAGATAAGTGTTTCCAGTTTCAGAGATTTTTGTAGTTCGTTCCAGTCATTGGCAGCAGAGAACTGGAAGGAGAGGCGGCCAAAGAAAGAATTGGTTTTGGGGGTGACTAGAGAGATATACCTGCTGGAGCGTGTGCTACAGGTGGGAGATGCTATGGTGACCAGCGAGCTGAGATAAGGGGGGACTTTACCTAGCAGGGTCTTGTAGATGACATGGAGCCAGTGGGTTTGGCGACGAGTATGAAGCGAGGGCCAGCCAACGAGAGCGTACAGGTCGCAATGGTGGGTAGTATATGGGGCTTTGGTGATAAAACGGATTGCACTGTGATAGACTGCATCCAATTTGTTGAGTAGGGTATTGGAGGCTATTTTGTAAATGACATCGCCAAAGTCGAGGATTGGTAGGATGGTCAGTTTTACAAGGGTATGTTTGGCAGCATGAGTGAAGGATGCTTTGTTGCGAAATAGGAAGCCAATTCTAGATTTAACTTTGGATTGGAGATGTTTGATATGGGTCTGGAAGGAGAGTTTACAGTCTAACCAGACACCTAAGTATTTGTAGTTGTCCACGTATTCTAAGTCAGAGCCGTCCAGAGTAGTGATGTTGGACAGGCGGGTAGGTGCAGGTAGCGATCGGTTGAAGAGCATGCATTTAGTTTTACTTGTATTTAAGAGCAATTGGAGGCCACGGAAGGAGAGTTGTATGGCATTGAAGCTTGCCTGGAGGGTTGTTAACACAGTGTCCAAAGAAGGGCCGGAAGTATACAGAATGGTGTCGTCTGCGTAGAGGTGGATCAGGGACTCACCAGCAGCAAGAGCGACCTCATTGATGTATACAGAGAAGAGAGTCGGTCCAAGAATTGAACCCTGTGGCACCCCCATAGAGACTTCCAGAGGTCCGGACAGCAGACCCTCCGATTTGACACACTGAACTCTATCAGAGAAGTAGTTGGTGAACCAGGCGAGGCAATCATTTGAGAAACCAAGGCTGTCGAGTCTGCCGATGAGGATATGGTGATTGACAGAGTCGAAAGCCTTGGCCAGATCAATGAATACGGCTGCACAGTAATGTTTCTTATCGATGGCGGTTAAGATATCGTTTAGGACCTTGAGCGTGGGAGATACGCTTCACGCCGCCACGGCGAGCCAGACGGCGAATGGCGGGCTTGGTGATTCCCTGGATGTTATCGCGGAGAACCTTACGGTGACGCTTGGCGCCTCCTTTTCCGAGTCCCTTGCCGCCTTTACCTCTTCCAGACATCGTGTGTTCGCTAGCTGAGTTCAAGTGAATGAATGACGCAATTTTTGGGGCTTGGTGCTCTTATTATCTGCGTTTGGTGGACCTGATTGAAGCCAGTGGCACAGAAAGCGCGCGCTTTTGCCTGGCCTCTGCTGCAAAGGGGAGGGCGTTCGTTCTAGGGAACTATGGAGGAAGAAGAAATGAAAGCTACTTACATGCGCGGGAAACACACTCAAATACTGAGCTATGTTGAACACAAGGCCCAACTGTGACAACTGGGGGATCCACTACTAATCTGTGTCCCACTCTTCACATTGATTGGTGTTGTTCTTCTTGTTGTTGTTGTTGTTGTTGTTGCACCTGATTCAACTCTTTCAATCAGCTGTGCCTCTCCAGCGCTACAACAAAAATGGCTACTCTACCCCTGCCTGGAGTTGGGAAACACTGAACTAGTAGGATTCAACCCACTGCAGTTGCCAGTCACACCTAATAGAGATAGGCGTTAAAACCTCAAATAGTGTCACAAGTACAAAGGAGAAACGAAGTGGAACATATACGGGAAACAAATACACAAGGAACGCCACAAATCCTAAGGGGTCCATAATGTCACCTCAGCAGTCATGTAGCTCTTTAAGGCCATGTAATAACATCATTCTTCTTTTTCTTCCCAAGACAGGATCCAGGTGACCATGGGAAGGGTGGTGACACCTCTGCAAGCTGAAACGCTGTAAAACATTCCTCAGACACCCACCCAACACACACACACAATAAAGGGATCGTTTTCCTATGCGTACAGAGGTGATAGGGATGTGCAAATATTGTATGGTACTTTTTTCAAAAACCAATAACATAGCCTTATATTATGGAAATAGTGGTATGAGGTGGATCCTTTATAGGCCAGATAGCCTCAGATGTTGCATCGAATGATCTCAACAGGTCATTTCAAAGGGGACAAATGAGGCCCAAGGACACATACTGGCGATTTATCAATCGGTGCAGTTGATTCACATCTCAGATGTGACTAGGTTTCATCTTACAACTTATTGTTGCCATAATTGTCTCTTACCTGTACTTAGTGGCTGCCGAGAACGACTGACAAGCGTTCAACTAGCTGGGATGCAGCTAGTGTCATCAAAGCACAAAGCATAGCAAGTTAGAAGAAATAGGTTAAGGTTACGAAAAGGCTTAGGCTTACCCCAAATGTCACCTCCGTTCGTAGCTGTACTCCGTCCGTGTAGGCGCACAACAAGTCATCACACAGAGAGCACACTTGAAGCACAACTGCGCTGCCTGGAAGGCCGCAACGGACTGAATTGGAATCCCTCAAACAGCACACTAACTACATTCCGCTTTATGATGTCACAGTCAGCCCCTCGGAACACTGGTCCTCAACAATCTCAAACACCTTGGATACCAAAGCCAAACATTCTCGAATCACTCACATTCACAAATCAACCAGGGAGAAGAAGAAGGCTGCCATGAATTGAATGCTGAAAAGCTAACCTCCTTCACAGAGCAACATCATAGGACTGGGAGTTTGTGTTCAACAGCAGGTTAGACTCTGCCACTTGTTCCCTTCAACTGCTTGCGTTCCCCTATTATCAAGGGCTTAGTTCCTCTATAGGCTACAGTGCAGATACTTCACATGCAGAGTACAACAACAAATAACAGAGGGCCTGTTACCACACCCTATAGGCTAGGAGTTGAACTTGGACCACAATGACATTGGTAGTAATTAGCCTGCAGCATAAATGACAGTGGAAATGGAAGTGCGACACATAGAGGAAAAGTCCTAATCCTAATCAAATAGACACATTTTTTTATTTATTTTTTTATTTCACCTTTATTTAACCAGGTAGGCAAGTTGAGAACAACTTCTCATTTACAATTGCGACCTAGCCAAGATAAAGCAAAGCAGTTTGACACATACAACGACACAGACTTACACATGGAGTAAAACAAACATACAGTCAATAATACAGTATAAACAAGTCTATATACCATGTGAGCAAATGAGGTGAGATAAGGGAGGTAAAGGTCAAAAAAAGGCCATGGTGGCAAAGTAAATACAATATAGCAAGTCAAACACTGGAATGGTAGATTTGCAAATGGAAGAAATGTCCAAAGTAGCAATAAAAATAATGGGGTGCAAAGGAGCTAAATTAATTCATTCATTAAATACAGTAGGGAAAGAGGTAGTTGTTTGGCCTAAATTATAGGTGGGCTATGTACAGGTGCAGTAATCTGTGAGCTGCTCTGACAGTTGGTGCTTAAAGCTAGTGAGGGAGATAAGTGTTTCCAGTTTCACAGATTTTTCTACTTCCTTCCAGTCATTGGCAGCAGAGAACTGGAAGGAAGGAGAGGCGGCCAAAGAAAGATTTGGTTTTGGGGGTGACTAGAGAGATATACATACACCTGTTTAGCAGAAATGCTTGTGTTACTAGCTCCAACAGCACAGTCAAGTCTAACAAGTAAGATCGAACCATGTTCCAACATTCCACACAATACACCCAAATGGAATTGGAATACATCAATATATGGACGAGCCATGTCAGACAGTCCGTAGACTAACATACCTTACAATACAATACTTTATATATCCACATGACATGAGCTATGCAAACGACCTCCACGTTAGGAATGTGCCCAGTGATATCTAACAAAAACACACATGGCAAGACAGGAAGGAAGACATGCAGAAGTGCTCATGAAGAGGACACGAAGAAGACCGGAATCATCTCCAAGTGAACAATGTCAAAGGAATAGGTCAAGTCATATAGATAGGGAGGCATTTCACCGCCACCCACTGGACCACAAGTCATTTAGCCAACACTGGCTCATCATTCAAGCCACATAGGGAGGGATCTTAACACCACCTGCTGGATCAGAAGTGCCACTCACAATGGCCACACAGAGCATTTCTCCCTCAACCTGATGCAATTGTCACAACAAGTACGTGGTCAAAATCAAACATTAACTACCAACAGATCATCAAATAGGCAAACACATGCTCATGTAGAGTACCTCAAATCATACAGTTACTTTGTCACCAAACCTAATCTGTCATTCATCTACAAATACATGCTCTTCTAAAGCCACAATGCAATGTTCACATGGTAGATTTCAGTTCTTACAATCTATGTCACTATTAATTCATTTGACTGCTCTTAAATCATATTCACTTAACCCTTTTGTTCACCTGCTGATTTTCTGCTGGTTTGTCTCTTGCAGATTTGGACATCATGTGAATGTATGTTTCTCAAGTATCAAAAGAGGGTAAGTTACATTGACCTACTTTATGAAAAACGGATGCTACTTTTCTCTCTAGCCTAGTGCACTCTTTATCTGTAAGCTCTCCTACTGGTGTAGGTAGCTCCAAAAAAAAAGCTCCAGATGCCATTACCCCATGTAGCCTATAGAACTTTATCTCGACGACCACATTTTACACCAATGCACCCCGAGAATCGGTTGGTGGTCGGGAATCAAGTGGATGATTCTGGGACCAATTACAGGAGGGGGTCTGTCTGTTGGATGAGGGGTGTACTGAACTGTGCCTATAGCATGTCAAGAATCCCTCCAACGGGAAATAGGCTTTGGCAAATGGCCAGGGGCGCTGTCCTTTTCAGCACCACGGAGCTCCGCTATTACCTGTCTCATGAGTGAAGATGCAACAGCAGACAATTCCTGCTCTTTGGTCCGGCAATTACACACTTTAGCCGTGTCATTGCTGCATTTAACTGGCAGCCTGTATTTAGGGCCTTTACTTTGTCTTATCATTTCGATTCCTCAGCAAATCTTCTTTTAAAAATGAACTAAATCCCACATCAGAAGTCGACTTCAAATCACGTCAAGGACACACGACTCGACTCAACGGAAGTCAGTAGTATCAAATATTCTCCACTGTGAAGGTGTCATGTGCTGAGCCATTTAGTTCCTTATGAAGCCTATTTACGAAGCCAATACAGCAATCAACACGTACCTGCCCGCATTGCTGATTGCTATTTTGTAATTGGTCAACTACTAATAGGGCAATCATCCCGGCTGCTTGTGTCCTGTTTCGTAACAGCTCTTTTGCAAGCCCTTGATGATTACATCTATTGATTCCTGCCGTCCTGATACCTTTTCTCTTCATTCTCTTAAGGGATCTCGGATCTAGTCTAAAGGACTAACAATGGGTATGGCATTGGAATATTCAATCGCACACTGAATTCATCCCACTAAATACATTCCTTTCATTTCTCCATTTTTTCCACCATATCGAAACAACTTACCTATGCACTCACACAAACAAGCACAAAAGGGCGACTTAATAATATCACGTCTAATTGGGTGGCCTACAACATTTCCTGTACCTTCAACCAAAACGTTGGTACCACTTTTTTTCGAACACCTTTCACTTGCGCTAGACAGAGATATATCATTTTACTTTCAATAGCTTAGTCAGTCGCATGAATTATGGGGTGCACACAGCTAACGTCGAGGAATGTCACATGGCCCAAAAATGATTGAATGGCCATTTTCACAAAGGAAAAGACATACTCTAGCATGTTACATTCCAAGAGCAATTGGATTCGAAAAAACACACAACGTGCCCCACTTGGGGACCCGAGGACCGAGTTTGGGAAACACTGGCCTGAAGATCAAATACCAATAGGGAGCCACTATGACGTGCTCACACGCTGACAGTACCCATGTTTAACCACTAGATGGCCTCCGTGCTCCACGGTAAAACTTTTCCCCTCTCATCAGCGGCACTGCTACATGGGACTTTCAAAGTCAGTTGTTCTTAGCTACATAGTGACCATTTTTGCCACTTTTTGCCCTATATCATTACTATCACTCATTACTGCTACTGTATTTTTCCCCTCTTCTACTCTAGGCATACATCTAATCACATATAGAGAGCGTTATTGAAACGACTCAAGTCAGTTAAGAACAAACTCTTATTTACAATCACGGCCGGTGGTGATACAGCCTGGAATCGAACCACGGTCTGTAGGGACTCGAGAGCAGGGAACACTGTGGGAAAGGGGCGTGTACAAATGGAACAATTGTGCCTTTTTGACTGAAATATGGAGGTGGCTCTTAAAAGAGCCTTTGGGGGATTTTGGAGATCAGGTCATCGTTTATGCGCGCTCTCCGCGAATACGACGAAGATCGCCATCAAGAGCCTCGTCACCAAGGGCACCCTGGTCCAGACCAAGGGCACCGGTGCCTCCGGCTCCTTCAAGCTCAACAAGAAGGCCGTCGAGGCAAAGAAGCCCGCCAAGAAAGCCACAGCCCCCGAAGCTAAGAAGGTGGCCGCCAAGAAGCCTGCCGCCGCCAAGAAGCCCAAGAAGGTAGCAGCCAAGAAGGCCGTGGCCGTAAAGAAGTCCCCCAAGAAGTCCAAGAAACCCGCTACACCCAAAAAGGCCGCCAAGAGCCCAAAGAAGTTGAAGAAGCCCGACGCAGCGGCCAAGAAAGCGGCCAAGAGCCCCAAGAAGGCTACCAAGGCAGCGAAGCCCAAAGCCGCCAAGCCCAAGGCAGCCAAGGCCAAGAAGGCAGCCCCCAAGAAGAAGTAAACCTATTCCAAACAGTGTTCTTTCTACTCGACACATGTTGTTACCACAAAGGGCTCTTTTAAGAGCCACCCACCTCTTTCCATAAAAGCGCATGTCATTCCATGTACGTCCTACCTACCTACCTACCTACCTACCTACCTACCTGTGGTGCAAAAGATATGAAATGAATGACTTTTACGCACCACATGTTGGAGTGGCTAAATGGCTTTACATTTGTCACTCAAGAGTGCAGCACCCTCACCAGTCAACATTGTTGTGATGTGTTAGAATTCGCATGTCAGATTGATCCTGGTAATAATAAGAATACATACTATAGTGGGTTGGACAGCAGCCATTTGTATTATGAGCCACTCTCGAATTGATTGATACATGTTTCAGTGATTTGAGTTGTCACTTTGGCGCTCCCACCAACGAGAAAAAGTAACAAAAGTCGGAGGGAAACAGAGTAGCCTAGCCCTTGTCACTCTGCTGCCTGCGGGCGGGTGGGTGGGGGCGGGCTTAGGGCTGACTGTCTTTCTGTCTGTCCCTCTCTCACTCCAATTGGATAAGGCCACACCGGTCCGGTGGCCAATCGATGCCTCTTGTGGCGAGGCTCTCGAGGTGGCCAGCGGCTCATTCAGACTTTCTGTGACACACTGAAGCTACCAATATGAGCGGAAGAGGCAAAACCGGAGGCAAGGCCAGGGCGAAGGCAAAGGCACGTTCATCCCGTGCCGGGCTCCAGTTCCCAGTGGGCCATGATCCGCAAACTGCCTTTCCAGCGCCTGGTGCGAGAAATTGCCCAGGACTTTAAGACCGACCTGCGCTTCCAGAGTTCCGCTGTGATGGCCCTGCAGGAGGCAAGCGAGGCTTACCTGGTCGGCCTGTTCGAGGACAACAACCTGTGCGACATCCACGCCAAGAGGGTGACCATCATGCCCAAGGACATCCAGCTGGCCCGTCGTATTCGCAGAGAGCGCGCATAAACGTTGACCTGATCTCTAAAATCCCCTAAAGGCTCTTTTAAGAGCCACCTCCATATTTCAGTCAAAAAGGGACGATTGTTCCATTTCTACACGCCCCTTTCCCACCGTGTATGTTGTAGACGAACACGTTGCATTCCCTGCTCTCGAGTCACTACAGACCGTGGTTCGATTCCAGGCTGTATCACCACCGGCCGTGATTGTAAATAAGAGTTGGTTCTTAACTGACTTGAGTCATTTCAATTAACGCTCTCTATATGTGATTAGATGTATGCCTAGAGTAGAAGAGCGGAAAAATACACTAGCAGTAATGAGTGATAGTAATGATATAGGGCAAAAAGTGTCAAAAATGGTCACTATGTAGCTAAGAACAACTGACTTTGAAAGTCCCATGTTGCAGTGCGGTAAACTTTTTCCCCCGCTGATGAGAGGGGAAAAGTTTACCGTGGAGCACGGAGGCCATCTAGTGGTTAAACGTGGGTACTGTCAGCGTGTGAGCACGTCATAGTGGCTCCCTATTGGTATTTGATCTTCTGGCCAGTGTTTCCCAAACTCGGTCCTCGGGTCCCCAAGTGGGGCACGTTTTGTTTTTTCGAATCCAATTGCTCTTGGAATGTAACATGCTAGAGTCTGTCTATTCCTTTGTGAAAATGGCCATTCAATCATTTCTGGGCCATGTGACATTCCTCGATAGAAAAAAAATCCATGTTTTGATCCGATCATTACAACGTTAGCTGTGTGCACCCCATAATTCATGCGACTGACTAAGCTATTGAAAGTCAAATTACATATCTCTATCCAGCGCAAGTGAAAGGTGGTCGAAAAAAAGTGGTACCAACGTTTTGGTTGAAGGTACAGGAAATGTTGTAGGCCACCCAATTAGACGTGATATTATTAAGTCGCCCTTCTGTGCATGTTTGTGTGAGTGCATAGGTAAGTTGTTTCGATATGGTGGAATAAATGGAGAAATGAAAGGAATGTATTTAGTGGGATGAATTCAGTGTGCGATTGAATATTCCAATGCCATACCCATTGTTAGTCCTTTAGACTAGATCCGAGATCCCTTAAGAGAATTAAGAGAAAAGGTATCAGGACAGCAGGAATCAATAGATGTAATCATCAAGGGCTTGCAAAAGAGCTGTTGCGAAACAGGAAACAAGCAACCGGGATGATTGCCCTATTAGTAGTTGACCAATTACAGAATAGCAATCACCAATGCAGGCAGGTACGTGTTGATTGCTGAATTGGCTTCGTAAATAGGCTTCATAAGTAACTAAATGGCTCAGCACATGACACCTTCACAGTGCAGAATATTTGATACTACTGACTTCCGTTGAGTAGAGTCGTGTGTCTTTGACGTGATTTGAAGTCGCCCCCCCCTCTTCTCTATACCCTCTTTCTACCCCCCCCCCCCTCTCTCTCTCTCCTTCTACCCTCTTTCTCTCTCTCTCTCTACCCTCTCTATTCTCTACCCTCTCTCTCTTCCTCTACCTACCCTCTCTCTCTCCACCCTCTCTCTACCCTCTCTCTCTCTACACTCTCTCGCTCTACCCTCTCTCTTCCCTCTCCCTACCTCTTCATCTACCTACCCTCTCTCTCTACCGTCTCTCTCTAACCTCTCTCTCTACCCTCTCTCTCTCTAACCTCTCTCTCTCTCTACCTACTCTCTCTCTCGCTACACTGCCTCTCTCTCTATCTACCCTCTCTCTCTACCTAGCCTCTCTCTCTCTACCCTCTCTCCACCCTCTCTCTCTCTACACCCTCTGTCTCTACCCTCTCTCTCTCTACCCTCTCTCTCTTTACCTGCTCTCTCTCTCTACCCTCTCTCTCTCTGACCTCTCTGTCTCTCTCTCGACTCTCTCTCTCTCTACCCTCTCTCTCTCTCTACCCTCTCTCTTTCTCTACCCACTCCCTCTCTCTCTACCCTCTCTCGCTCTACCCTCTCTCTCTCTCTCTACCCTCTCTCAATTCAATTCAAGGGCTTTATTGGCATGGGAAACGTGTTAACATTGCCAAAGCAAGTGAGGTAGATAATATATAAAGTGAATATATAAAGTGAAATAAACAATAGAATTAACAGTAAACATTACACATACAGAAGTTTCAAAACAATAAAGACATTACAAATGTCATATTATATATATACAGTGTTTTAAAAATGTACAAATGGTAAAGGACACAAGATAATATAAATAAGCATAAATATGGGTTGTATTTACAATGGTGTTTGTTCTTCACTGGTTGCCCTTTTCTCGTGACAACAGGTCACACATCTTGCTGCTGTGATGGCACACTGTGGAATTTCATCTAGTAGATATGGGAGTTTATCAAAATTGGATTTGTTTTTCGAATTCTTTGTGGATCTGTGTAATCTGAGGGAAATATGTCTCTCTAATATGGTCATACATTGGGCAGGAGGTTAGGAAGTGCAGCTCAGTTTCAACCTCATTTTGTGGGCAGTGAGCACATAGCCTGTCTTCTCTTGAGAGCCATGTCTGCCTACGGCGGCCTTTCTCAATAGCAAGGCTATGCTCACTGAGTCTGTACATAGTCAAAGCTTTCCTTAATTTTGGGTCAGTCACAGTGGTCAGGTATTCTGCCACTGTGTACTCTCTGTGTAAGGCCAAATAGCATTCTCGTTTGCTCTGTTTTTTTGTTAATTCTTTCCAATGTGTCAAGTAATTATCTTTTTGTTTTCTCATGATTTGGTTGGGTCTAATTGTGCTGCTGTCCTGGGGCTCTGTAGGGTGTATTTGTGTTTGTGAACAGAGCCCCAGGACCAGCTTGCTTAGGGGACTCTTCTCCAGGTTCATCTCTCTGTAGGTGATGGCTTTGTTATGGAAGGTTTGGGAATCGCTTCTTTTTAGGTGGTTATAGAATTTAACGGCTCTTTTCTGGATTTTGATAATTAGTGGGTATCGGCCTAATTCTGCTCTGCATGCATTATTTGTTGTTCTACGTTGTACACTGAGGATATTTTTGCAGAATTCTGCGTGCAGAGTCTCAATTTGATGTTTGTCCCATTTTGTGAAGTATTGGTTGGTGATCGGACCCCAGACCTCACAACCATAAAGGGCAATGGGCTCTATGACTGATTCAAGTATTTTTAGCCAAATCCTAATTGGTATGTCGAAATTTATGTTCCTTTTGATGGCATAGAATGCCCTTCTTGCCTTGTCTCTCAGATCGTTCACAGCTTTGTGGAAGTTACCTGTGGCGCTGATGTTTAGGCCAAGGTATATATCGTTTTTTGTGTGCTCTAGGGCAACAGTGTCTAGATGGAATTTGTATTTGTGGTCCTGGTGACTGGACCTTTTTTGGAACACCATTATTTTGGTCTTACTGAGATTTACTGTCAGGGCCCAGGTCTGACAGAATCTGTGCATAAGATCTAGGTGCTGCTGTAGGCCCTCCTTGGTTGGTGACAGAAGCACCAGATCATCAGCAAACAGCAGACATTTGACTTCGGATTCTAGCAGGGTGAGGCCGGGTGCTGCAGACGTTTCTAGTGCCCGCGCCAATTCGTTGATATATATGTTGAAGAGGGTGGGGCTTAAGCTGCGTCCCTGTCTAACCCCACGACCCTGTGTGAAGAAATGTGTGTGTTTTTTGCTAATTTTAACCGCACACTTGTTGTTTGTGTACATGGATTTTATAATGTTGTATGTTTTACCCCCAACACCACTTTCCATCAGTTTGTATAGCAGACCCTCATGACAAATTGAGTCAAAGGCTTTTTTGAAATCAACAAAGCATGAGAAGACTTTGCTTTGTTTTAGTTTGTTTGGTGGTCAATTAGGGTGTGCAGGGTGAATACATGGTCTGTTGTACGGTAATTTGGTAAAAAGCCAATTTGACATTTGCTCAGTACATTGTTTTCATTGAGGAAATGTACGAGTCTGCTGTTAATGATAATGCAAAGGATTTTCCCAAGGTTACTGTTGACGCATATTCCACGGTAGTGATTGGGGTCAAATTTGTCTCCACTTTTGTGGATTGGGGTGATCAGTCCTTGGTTCCAAATATTGGGGAAGATGCTAAGGATGATGTTAAAGAGTTTTAGTATAGCCAATTGGAATTTGTTGTCTGTATATTTGATCATTTCATTGAGGATACCATCAACACCGCAGGCCTTTTTGGGTTGGAGGGTTTTTATTTTGTCCTGTAACTCATTCAATGTAATTGGAGAATCCAGTGGGTTCTGGTAGTCTTTAATAGTTGATTCTAGGATCTGTATTTGATCATGTATATGTTTTTGCTCTTTATTCTTTGTTATAGAGCCAAAAAGATTGGAGAAGTGGTTTACCCATACATCTCCATTTTGGATAGATAATTCTTCGTGTTGTTGTTTGTTTAGTGTTTTCCAATTTTCCCAGAAGTGGTTAGAGTCTATGATAATTTCCTTTTGAATTTCTAGCCAAATGTAGAATGTTCCTGTTTTGATTAATTTAATGGAGTGAGTTAGGTCTGCTCTATACCAAATTAGCATACCCCCCCGAGTCCCTTCCCTGTTTCACACCTGGTAGTTTGGTGGATGGGACTACCAGCTCTCTGTAACCTAGAGGGCAACCAGTGGGTCCGTCTCCTCTATACCAGGTTTCTTGCAGGATGACAATGTCTGTATTACCGATTTCTTTGGTGAAGTTCGGGTTCCTGCTCTTTAGGCCAAAGGCAGATGACCTCAAGCCTTGGATATTCCAGGATGATATAGTGAATTTTGTTCCATGGAGTGTCCAATGTTGTTGGTAGTGGTTTGGCCTCAGGCCAGTAAGTGTGAGCAGAGCCTGCTGAGCATCTGGTACATGCCATTGGCTTGGGTGAGTGTGAGAGTGGGGGTTGGGACTGTTTGCCCCCTCACTACCTGGGCGTGTGTGTGGCTTCCATGTTGAGGCCCACTTTGAGGGGGTGGGGTGCATGGGGTGGGCAGGAGTGGCATAGGTCTGATCTGAGGGGGCCTAAATGGGGTATGGGCATGGTTGACGTGGGGGGGGTGTTGATTGGGGTGGCAGGGTAGACTAGTGGTTAGAGTGTTGGACTAGTAACTGAAAGGTTGCAAGTTCAAATCCCCAAGCTGACAAGGTACAAATCTGTCGTTCTGCCCCTGAACAGGCAGTTAACCCACTGTGCCTAGGCCATCATTGAAAATAAGAATGTGTTCTAAAGGTAAAATAAAATAAATAAAAATTGGTTGGGGTGGGGGTGTGGATGTGTCTGGGTGTAATTCCTCTTGGCGTGGGTCCTCTATGTGTAGGTCCAGGGGGGGGGGGTCCTGCAGGTCTGGGAGGGTGTCTCGCTGGTCTGGGTGGGGTGTCTATTGATCTGTTGCTCCTGTGTGAAGTGTTGGGGATACGTTTGAGAGCGATGTCCTTTAGAGTTCGGGCAAAGGTGGGCACTGCTGCCTTGTAGAGGTGGACCTGGTCATAGAGGCTGTTCAAGTCCAGAGTGGAGTGGAGGGCCAGGAAAACATTTGGTTTTGAGGCACAGTCACGGGAAATACTTGCGTTTACCTGCTATATTGTGGCAGGGTGGAAGTCTTTTCGTGGTAGCAGGGTGGAGATAACCACTTGTGCGTTGGGGAAAGTAGAAGAAGCCTTTTCAATCACTCCCTTCAGTGCTGTGGCCAACCTTTCTGGCTGTGCTCTCAGGTCATTTGTACCTGTGTGTATTATTATGTGGCTAGGTGAGCCTAGTTGGTCCTCAGACAGAAGGTCAAGGGCGCGCTGGGTGTTTGGACACCAGAGTTTAGACGCACTGTGTTTGGGAAAAAGTTTTTTTTCTTCTATATATTTCCCATTTGAGTCCAAAAGTAGTACAATCTGCGTCTTGTGTTTGTCCTCAGTGGGTGTGGGGGGGTTGTCAGATGGGCTATCAGGGTGGCTGACAGGGGGGGTGCTCAGAGGGGGTGAAAGCCACTGGGCTTGGGGTTCTTCATTTGTCTGTTCTGCTGTGATGTCGACTCTATGGTCAGGGTCTGGTGTGGACTGTTCTGCTGTGGTGTCGAGACTTTTGTCGGGTGCTGAGGTGGGCTGTTCTGCTGGCTTCTCTGTGGGGGTGACCACCTCTCTAGTGGGTTGTTCTCTGTCACACGCCATCCCCCTCAACCTCTCCTCCAGCAGTCTGATCTTCTCCTCTAGTGCTCTGTTCTTCTCCTGCTCCTGCTCTTTCTCCTGTTGTAGTTGTCTCACCACTGTCCAGAGTGCAGATATGTCTCTCTCCACCTCCAGCTCTCCGGGTCTGGTTAAGGGGGTGTTGTTGTGCTGGACTGTTGTCTGGGTCTGTGCTGACTGGAGTGTAATCACCTGCTGTTCCAGCTCCACCTGCCTTACCTCCAGCTGGGTGAATTTATCCTTCATTTCAATGAGGGAGTAGTAATCTGTGCTGGGAGGTTGACTCTCTGCTGGGGGTTGCTCGTCTATGGGGTTATGTAATGAATAGGTCTGGTCTGACCCGCTCGGGGTGGGGGAATCTTTATCAAGGGAGAGCTTCTTCTGCTGGGCTAATTCTTTAATTTGGTGAAAGTCCAGCTGAAACTGTTTGGGGTTACCCTGTACCATTACTGTTCCGGACTTATAGAGGTTGATATTAGCTGACTCAGAGTCCTCGTTGTCAAGTATCCCGAGTTTCCACCCCTCGTTAAACCCCCTCTCTAAACAAGTGCAATACAGCAAATGAAAGATAAAAATCTTGTTAATCTACCCATGGCGTCCAATTTCAAAAATGATTTATAGCGAAAGCACAACATACTATTATGTCAGCTCATAGCCAAGTAAAAAAAACACAGCCATTTTTCCAGCCAAAGATAGAAGTCACAAAAGCAGAAATATAGATAAAATTCATCACTAACCTTTGATGATCTTCATCAGATGACACTCATAGGACATCATGTTACACAATACATGTATGTTTTGTTCGATAATGTACATATTTATATCCAAAAATCTCACATTACATTGGCGCGTTACGTGCAGTAATGTTTTGATTCCAAAACATCCGGTGATTTTCCCAGAAATACTCATAATAAACATTGATAAAAGATGCAAGTGTTATTCACAGAATTAAAGATAGACTTATCCTCTATGCAACCGCTGTGTCAGATTTCAAACAAACTTTACGGAAAAGCATAATCTGAGAACGGCGCTCAGTTCCCAATTCAGCCAAAGAAATAGCCACCATTTGGCGTCAACATTAGTTAGAAAAAACACTATAAATATTCACTTACCTTTGATGATATTCATCAGAAGGCACTCCCAGGAATCCCATTTTGACAATAAATGACTGATTTGTTCCATAAAGTTCCATAAAGCCCATCATTTAGCCACTTGTTGTTAGCGTGTTCAACCCAGTAATCCATCTTCATGAAGAGCGAGCACTTCCTCCAGACAAAAACTCAAAAAGTTCCATTACAGGTCATAGAAACAAGTCAAATGATGAATGCAAGCAATCTTTAGGATATCTTTAACATTAATCATCAATAAGGTTCCAACCGGAGAATTTCAATGTCTGAAGAAAAGCATTGGAACGAGAGAGTATGCTCTCGTGACTGCGCGTCATGAGACCGAGGATCTCTGCCAGACCACTCACTAAAAGAGGTCTCATGAGCCCCTCCTTTATAGTATAATCCTAAAACTAGGATCTAAAGACGGTGACATCTAATGGAAGCCCTAGGAAGTTCAAGCACATCCATAACTATCAGGAATTTGAATAGACACTGTTTCGATTTCTCACTTCCTGTTTGGATTTCTTCTCAGGTTTTTGTCTGCATATTAGTTCTGTTATACTCACAGACATCATTCAAACAGTTTTAGAAACTTCAGAGTATTTTATATCCAAAACTAATAATAATATGCATATATTAGCATCTGGGACAGAGTAGGAGGCAGTTTACTCTGGGCACCTTTTTATCCAATCTACTCAATACTGCCCCCCAGTCCCAAAGAAGTTAACGTTAGTGAGGGAGATATAAGTCTCCAGTTAATTTTGCAATTCGTTCCAGTCATTGGCAGCAGAGAACTGGAAGGAAAGGCGGCCAAAGCAGGTGTTGGCTTTGGGAATGACTAGTGAATTATACCTGCTGGAGCGCATGCTACGGGTGGGTGTTGCTATGGTGACCAGTGAGCTGAGATAAGGTGGAGCTTTACCTAGCAAGGACTTATAGATTACCTGGAGCCAGTGGGTTTGGCGACGAATATGTAGTGAGGACCAGCCAACGAGAGCGTACAGGTCGCAGTGATGGGCAATATATGGGGCTTTGGAGACAAAACAAATGGCACTCTGATAGACTGCATCCAATTTGATGAGTAGAGTTTTGAAGGCTATTTTGTAAATGACATCGACGAAGTCAAGGCTCGATAGGTTAGTCAGTTTTACAAGGGTATGTTTGGCAGCATGAGTGAAGGATGCTTTAATGTGAAATAGGACACTGATTCTAGATTTAATTTTGGATTGGAGATGCTTAATGTGAGTCTGGAAGGAGAGTTTACAGTCTAACCAGACACCTAGTTATTTGTAGTTGCCCACATATTCTAAGTCAGAACCGTCCAGAGTAGTGATGCTAGTCGGGCGGGTGGGTGCAGGCAGTGATCGGTTGAACAGCATGCATTTCGTTTTGCTAGCATTTAAGAGCTGTTGGAGGCCACGGAAGGAGTGTTGTATGTCATTGAAGCTCATTTGGAGGTTTGTTAACACAGTGTCCAAAGAAGGGCCTGATGTATACAGAATGGTGTCGTCAGCGTAGAGGTGGATCAAAGAATCACCCTCAGCAACATCATTGATATATACAGAGAAAAGAGTCTTCCCGACAATTGAACCCTGTGGCACCCCCATAGAGACTGCCAGAGGTCCGGACAACAGGCCCTCCGATTTGACACACTGAACTCTATCTGAGAAGTAGTTAGTGAATCAGGCGAGGCAGTCATTTGAGAAACCAAGGCTGTTGAGTCTGCCGATAAGAATACGGTGATGGACAGAGTCGAAAGCCTTAGCCAGGTTGATGAAGACGTCTGCACAGTACTGTCTTTTATCTAGCCAACAAGTCAACAAGTCAAGCAACAATAAGGATTAGCCACAAAAGTGGACCTTGCGGTTAGCCTTCAAAATAAAAGGATGGCATAATTCTACTATTTGTATTAATTTGCATCACTGTCAATGACCTACTATTATTTTGAAGGCAAATCCCACTATTGTGCCTAATCCTTATTGTTAACTGGTGCTCGACCGTCGGCGAAAGCCAACATCACCCACGACAAAAAACAGTTGATTGTCAAGGGCAATGAATTCCATTATCTTGGCTTCAATGGATTTTGCCTTTGAGTTGTCTCGCTGAAATTGTTACTCTTTCAAATGACTGCTTGACTTGTTGACTACTCGATTCACACAGCAGACATTGTCGGCTAGTTAAGAATTCTGTGTTGCACGTATAGCACAACATTTTACGTGGCGTCATTACATCATGTACCTATGTTATATAGGTATGCGCATCGGTTTTGACGGTCGGGTGTTAAATTAGACATCGGCCGATACCAATATTGACATTTTTAGCGTGTTCACCAATATATCATGCATCCCTAATGCATACCCCACAAGACATGCCATACGAGGTCTCTTCATAGTTCCCAAGTCTGGAACAGACTATGGGAGGCGTACAGTACTACAAAGAGCCATGACAACATCAAGTGACTGATGCAAGCACTAAAATTAAATTTTTAAAAACATGAAGAAAAAAAACGTATGGACCAGCGGGGACTGTGAAGCTACACAAACATAGGTCTAGACACATATGATGGCACCGACTGAGATGGTCGCCTCACTTCGCGTTCTTAGGAAACTATGCAATATTTCGTTTTTTTTATGTATTATTTCTTACACTGTTACCCCAGGAAATCGTAAGGCTTATTACATACTGCCGGGAGGAACTATTGGATATAAGAGCAACGTCAATTTACCAACATTACGACCATGAATACGACTTTCCCGAAGTGGATCCTCTGTTTAGACCACCACCCAAGGACAATGGATCGGATCCCAGTAGGCGACCCAAAACGGCGCCGCAGAAGAGGCAGACGGAGCGGCCTTCTAGTCACGCTCCGTAGAAGGGCACATCGCTCACCGCTCCCGAGTATACTACTCACCAATGTTATCTCTTGACAACAAGGTAGATGAAATTCAAACAAGGGTTGCCTTCCAGAGAGACAGAGATTGTAACATTCTCTGTCTCACGGAAACATGACTCACTCGGGATACGTTGTCAGAGTCGGTACAGTATCTCACTGATCATCCCTAAAGCCAACACCTCATTTGGCCGCCTTTCGTTCCAGTTCTCTGCTGCCTGTGACTGGAACAAATTGCAAAAATCGCTGAAGTTGGAGACTTTTATCTCCCTCACCAACTTCAAACATCTGCTATCTGAGCAGCTAACCGATCGCTGCAGCTGTACATAGTCTATCGTTAAATAGCCCACCCATTTTTACCTACCTCATCCCCATACTGTTTTTATTTACTTTTCTGCTCTTTTGCACACCAATATCTCTACCTGTACATGACCATCTGATCATGTATCACTCCAGTGTTAATCTGCAAAATTGTAATTAATCGCCTACCTCCTCATGCCTTTTGCACACAATGTATATAGACTCCCCTTTTTTTCTACTGTGTTATTGACTTGTTAATTGTTTACTCCATGTGTAACTCTGTGTTGTCTGTTCACACTGCTATGCTTTATCTTGGCCAGGTCGCAGTTGCAAATGAGAACTTGTTCTCAACTAGCCTACCTGGTTAAAAAAAGGTGAAATAAAAATAAAATAAACAGCCACCTGGTTTCTTCACGCATCGCGCTGACAGAAACAAACATCTCTCTGGTAAGAGGAAGGGCGGGGGTGTATGCCTTATGATTAACGATTCGTGGTGTAATCATAACTGTCACGTTCTGACCTTAGTCCTTTTGTTATGTCTTTGTTTTAGTATGGTCAGGGCGTGAGTTGGGTGGGTTGTCTATGTTAGTTTTTCTATGATTTGCTATTTCTGTGTTTGGCCTGGTATGGTTGTCAATCGTTGTCCCTGATTGAGAATCATATTTAGGTAGCCTGTTTTCTATTGTGTTTCGTGGGTGATTGTTTTCTGTTTTCTGTCTTTGTGTGTCTGCACCAGACAGAACTGTTTTGGTTGTTTTCTTTGTTGTTTTGCTACTCAGTGTTCAGTTACATTGAAAAAGATGAACCCTTACCACGCTGCGCTTTGGTCCTCACCTTCTTCCCAAGACAGCCGTTACAATAACAACATACAGGAACTCAAGTCATTTTGTTCACCTGACCTAGAATTCATTACAATCAAAACTGGAAACCACATCCTGAGGCTGCATTTATTGTAGCTGGGGATTTTAACAAGGCTAATCTGAAAACAAGGCTCTCTAAATTTTATCAGCATATCAAATGCGCGACCCGGGCTGGCAAAATTCTTGGTCATTGCTTCTCTAACTTCCGTGATGCATACAAAGCCCTCCCTCGCCCTCCTTTCGGCAAATCTGACCACAACTCCATTTTCTTACTCCCAGCCTATAGACAGAAACTAAAACAGGAAGCGCCCATGCTCAGGTCTGTTCAATGCTGGCCCGACCAATCTGATGCCATGCTTCAAGATTGCTTCGATCACGTGGACTGGGACCTGTTCCGGAGAGCATCGGACAACAACATTGATATATACACTGATTCGGTGAGCGAGTTTATTTGCAAGTGCATCGGTGATGTTGTACCCACGGTGACTATTAAAACCTTCTCCAACCAGAAATGGTGGATTGATGGCAGCATTCGCGCAAAACTGAAAGCACGAACCATTGCTTTTAATCATGGCAAGGTGACCGGAAACATGACCGAATGCAAACAGTGTAGCTATTCCCTCCGCAAGGCAATCAAACAAGCTAAGCATCAGTATAGAGACGAAGTAGAGTTCCAATTCAACGGCTCAGACACAAGACGTATGTGGCAGGGTCTACAGTCAATCACGGATTACAAAAAGAAAACCAGCCCTGTCGCAGACACCAATTTCTTGCTCCCAGACAAACTAAACAACTTCTTTGCTGGCTTTGAGGACAATACAGTGCCACTGACACGGCCGCTACCAAAATCAATCCCTATTCCAGTCTGCTGTTCCTACATGCTTCAAGAGGGCCACCATTGTTCCTGTTCCCAAGAAAGCTAAGGTAAGTGAGCACTCACTTCCGTCATCATAAAGTGCTTTGAGAGACTAGTCAAGGATCATATCACCTCCACCCTACCTGACACCCTATACCCATTCCAATTTGCTTACCGCCCCAATATCAAATTTATTTGTCACATACACATGGTTAGCAGATGTTAATGCGAGTGTAGCTAAATGCTTGTGCTTCTAGTTCCGACAATGCAGTAATAACCAACAAGTAATCTAGCTAACAATTCCACTACTACTACCTTATAGACACAAGTGTAAGGGGATAAAGAATATGTACATAAAGATATATGATTGATGGTACAGAGCGGCATAGGCAAGATACAGTAGATGGTATTGAGTACAGTATATACATATGAGATGAGTATGTAAACAAAGTGGCATAGTTAAAGTGGCTAGTGATACATGTATTACATAAAGATGCAGTAGATGATATAGAGTACAGTATATACGTATACATATGAAATGAATAATGTAGGGTATGTAAACATTATATTAGGTAGCATTGTTTAAAGTGGCTAGTGATATATTTTACATCATTTCCCATCAATTCCCATTATTAAAGTGGCTGGAGTTGAGTCAGTGTGTTGGCAGCAGCCACTCAATGTTAGTGGTGGTGTCACGACTTCTGCCGAAGGTAACTCCTCTCCCTGTTCGGGCAGCGCTCAGCGCTCGGCGTCGCCGGTCTACTAGCCGCTACCGATCCCTTTTTCTTTTTCTGGTTGTTTTGTCTGTGTTCCTTTTCACACCTGGTTTTCATTGCTTTGATTTCTGTGGGTATATAGGGCTGCCGTAATTCGTGCAGGATTAGACTTGTGTGCATTGCACTCAATTGTATTTGATGTTTGTTGTTTTTTCGCTATTACGCACGTGTATGTAAAGTGTCGGAACTGTGTTTGTTCCTCCGTGCGTTTGCACGAGTTTCTGATTATTCGAGAGCGTAGTTTTGGGGTTTTGGTCTGTGCCGTTTTTGTATTGCTGGACTATATTATTAAACACGCTTCTCAGACATCCCTGCTCTCTCCTGCGCCTGACTCCTACACCTCTCACCAAGACGCATGTTATCACAGGTGGCTGTTTAACAGTCTGATGGCCTTGAGATAGAAGCTGTTTTTCAGTCTCTCGGTCCCAGCTTTGATGCACCTGTACTGACCTCGCCTTCTGGATGATAGCGGGGTGAACAGGCAGTGGCTCGGGTGGTTGTTGTCCTTGATGATCTTTATGGCCTTCCTGTAACATCGGGTGGTGTAGGTGTCCTGGAGGGCAGGTAGTTTGCCCCCGGTGATGCGTTGTGCAGACCTCACTACCCTCTGGAGAGCCTTACGGTTGTGGGCGGAGCAGTTGCCGTACCAGGCGGTGATACAGCCCGCCAGGATGCTCTCGATTGTGCATCTGTAGAAGTTTGTGAGTGCTTTTGGTGACAAGCCAAATTTCTTCAGCCTCCTGAGGTTGAAGAGGCGCTGCTGCGCCTTCTTCACGATGCTGTCTGTGTGAGTGGACCAATTCAGTTTGTCTGTGAGGTGTATGCCGAGGAACTTAAAACTTACTACCCTCTCCACTACTGTTCCATCGATGTGGATAGGGGGGTGTTCCCTCTGCTGTTTCCTGAAGTCCACAATCATCTCCTTAGTTTTGTTGACGTTGAGTGTGAGGTTATTTTCCTGACACCACACTCCGAGGGCCCTCACCTCCTCCCTGTAGGCCGTCTCGTCGTTGTTGGTAATCAAGCCTACCACTGTTGTGTCGTCCGCAAACTTGATGATTGAGTTGGAGGCGTGCGTGGCCACGCAGTCGTGGGTGAACAGGGAGTACAGGAGAGGGCTCAGAACGCACCCTTGTGGGGCCCCAGTGTTGAGGATCAGCGGGGTGGAGATGTTGTTGCTTCACCACCTGGGGGCGGCCCGTCAGGAAGTCCAGTACCCAGTTGCACAGGGCGGGGTCGAGACCCAGGGTCTCGAGCTTGATGACGAGCTTGGAGGGCACTATGGTGTTAAATGCCGAGCTGTAGTCGATGAACAGCATTCTCACATACGTATTCCTCTTGTCCAGATGGGTTAGGGCAGTGTGCAGTGTGGTTGAGATTGCATCGTCTGTGGACCTATTTGGGCGGTAAGCAAATTGGAGTGGGTCTAGGGTGTCAGGTAGGGTGGAGGTGATATGGTCCTTGACTAGTCTCTCAAAGCACTTCATGATGACGGAAGTGGTGGTAGTCGTTTAGCTCAGTTACCTTAGCTTTCTTGGGAACAGGAACAATGGTGGCCCTCTTGAAGCATGTAGGAACAACAGACTGGGATAGGGATTGATTGTATATGTCCGTAAACACACCAGCCAGCTGGTCTGCGCATGCTTTGAGGGCGCGGCTGGGGATGCCTTCTGGGCCTGCAGCCTTGCGAGGGTTGACACGTTTAAATGTTTTCCTCACCTCTGCTGCAGTGAAGGAGAGTCGATGACTAGTCATGGATACAGCACACTACTGATTATACAGACAACGATGTGTGCCTCACCATGCAATAATTACTCCAAATGCATTTTCTCATTTATTTATTACATACCTTTCAACTTCTGTTGGAAACTGGAAAAATGATTGTCCTCCCTTCCTCTGGGCAGTATAGCAGCCGATTGCTGCACATCGTCTCCCTGTTTTTTATATTGCTTCCCCTCCCACTAAACAAAATCACAGAAAACATTTGACAGTAAGCAAGGTATTTATTGATGACATGTTGATTATCGTGAAAAAAATGTAATTCACAGGAGGACTAGTAGTGGCAATTTGCAGAGACATCGATTTCTAGCTATTTAAGGCAAGTACGTTTTTTGGGGGCGTGAATTAGCTAGCCAGCTAGATATCTACTTAGGACAAGCTGCCAAGCAGAGGATGAAGACCATTTGTGCCTTACTGAAAGTGCATAAAGTTCATTAGGAAAATGTCCACTACTAATGCACTCGTCCTAAAAAAAAGTAATCTCTATAAACAATTAGGTAAGTCAAGTCTTCCAAACGTAGTGCACTCTGTTACAGTTTTGGAAACAGAAAACTGTATGGAGATCAATGTTCCATTTGATGAAAAAAATTTCATTATGTCGGCCAAAATCCAGCTAGCTCCATCTTCTCTCACTGCCGGTCACTGGGCATATTTTATTTGGTCGTGAGAGAAAACGCTAACCGGGCTTCATATTTATACATCCGGTAAAATCTCTGTCTCGTTGTTCTATTTATGCTGCGCAAGAGGAGGGTTTTAATGCCGCGTTCAAAACAACTGGGAACTCAGAACTCTGATCTAGGAAATATCCAACTCCCTATTCAGTGCGTTCACGACAACTGGTGTAACTCGGGGAAAAAACATATCATTTGAATGGTCACCCAACTCGGAATTCCAAGTCGGAACCTCGGACATCTTTCCAGAGCTTCGACTTTCCGAATTGAAGATTTACCGAGGTTATGACATGGCCTCGTGTTTTTCGAGTTCCCAGTTGTCGTGAAAGCACCATAGTTTACGTCAGAAAAGCAATTCCATTAACTGACTTTCCATGAGTGGCGCACATATTACAGTACATGTTATTTTTGTTTTATTTGTGTCATTATGGAGAAAATGCGTGAGGGGAAGACTGTAAACCATGCATTTCAATTTCACTTTTCAGTCATGAAACCGTTTTCAATTGAGTGTCGAATGAAATCGACTTCTCAAATGAATAATAATACTATTAAATATTGAATTTTCTTTATTCCCGCTAACTGCCTATTGTCAAACCAAATTAATCAGATTTTTTTAAAGTGTGAATTACTCAAGATGAATTATTGCAAGCACATTAATGATATCCTAGCTATATGATTCTACATTTTAACCATTCAAGAATGTGTAAATCGAATAAGCAAATATGTTCTATTAAATAATATGTTGAGTCTTGGTGGAGGGGGGTCTGAACGAGTTTACAGTGAAATATGACGACGGGAGAGGACCTTGCGTCGGTTTTAGTGGTTGGTTATAGAGGGGGTGGAGTGTAACGTGCGATAAAGGTAGATTGATCGGACACGTTGCTTGTATTTGGTCAGTGACTGGAGTGAAATAAGTAGCCAGCAATACAAGTTGAGCACTATCAAGGCGATAAAGTTGGCAACGTGGACTTTGTGGAAATAGGACCTTCAAAAGAACTCACTATTGTATGCCAGTTAACAATACACTTTGTTGAAGAAACGGTCAATAGAAACATGCACAAAGTGTGCCTCGTTTTGTTTTTATTTGCTTCCGTCTACTCTGAGTCGGTAAGTAATATTCACGGGTTAATAATGTAACTTTTACCGTAGACATTAACTAGCTTGCGCAATACTCACTAACTGAAATATTTTTTTGTTCCTTTCAATTTACTGAGCAGCTAGCTTTTGGGGGGGGGGGGGCAGTTAGCTTTACTACTTCTGTTGGTTTAAGCCAGGACGTTGCTGTGATTGCTAATCTGTTAACTAGCTAGCCTACTGTTAGCCACTGGAACATTAGTTAGCTGGCAGCACTTCATCTTGACCAGTGTTTAAGACATGGCTAATGTAATGGCTATTGGGGTACAGATTTACTAAACCTGAATGTTTACAAAGTACTTTTTGTTTAACGTTAATCTACACATTTAGCAGTGTTTGTTTAGCTAGCCAGTTAGCTACCTATTGTATTTGTCAACACGACGTTAGCTTGGCCAGTGGAGTCAAATTTAAAAAATGCTAAATACTTTTCTAAAATTAGCTTAGGCATACGGTTTGAGGCCCCTGGCCTCCCATCCGATAAGAGAAAGCAATGGCGTTTTAATTGTGGTAACTAGCAAGAACTTGTTCTAGCTACATTAAATTGTGTGAGTGTGACTAATCAAGCACTTGGGGTTCAAAAGGCTAACTATGAAATTAGATTTTTGAAATGGTTAGAATATTTTAACTGGTCAAAGTATTTAGGCTATCTCGGGACACTGACATTTAACTGCTCTCGTTAAACATGGCACAACATTTTCTATTGTTTAGCCTAGTTCAATTCAGTATGCCTAATGCAGTTTCGTGCAGTTGGTTTGGAAATGGATATAAATCAAACCTGCACATGCCAGGATTTAGGTATACCTCAATGTGCTATTTTATGTAATCTGTTGACAAAACACCTGAATTGCATGACTGCATACTGTTATGCCATCTTATTTGGAAATAATTGCCATGTGCAGATGTCCATGCAGTGGGAAGTGGGCTAAAATGGAATGGTAATAGGGCTATCTAAATGCCACCCAGAGAGACCTGCTTGGCAATATGCTAATGTGGTGCTCTGCACCCTGAGGATAGGGGCTCATTGCAGATGGTCCCCAGATCCTTGTCTTCTGAATACAGAGATTGCTACTGACCTTGGTCTGGTGTGACTTGCTCTCCACCTCATTGTCCATACCTACAACTACTCCAACTACTCTTCAAAAGTTTGGCTTCACTTAGAAATGTCCTTGTTTGAAAAACACTTTTTAGCATTAAAATAACAAATTGATCAGGAGTGTAGACATTTAATGTTGTAAATGACTATTGTACCTAGAAACAGCTTTTTTTTTGTATAGATTTTTTAAATGGAATATCTACATAAGCGTACAAGCCCATTATCAGCAACCTTCACTCCTGTGTAGGGTTGCACATTTTGGGGAATATTCAGAGGTGGGAATTAATTAATATGCTAATTAATACTTTGAATGTAGATGTTTTTTGCATTGATATTTATCACAGGTGGGACAAACATACATTTTACTTTATCATAAGTAGACATAATTGCAAATGATTAAAACCTTCCAATAGAAATAAAATAACATTTAGTTATGATTTGAACTTTAATCGAGTTGACTCTTCACATGGGATGATTTCACTGAACAAAAGGGAATATTCAATGATCCATCGCATCTCCCAAAAAACGTTTTCAACATACATCTGTAAAATGATAAAGACAACCAAAACTAGATCCGGGCTTCCATGTCTTCTCCCTGGAGCTCCCAATGTCCACCTCTTGAACATCAGACTGAAGCCTCATCTTCACTGTCACTTTCCAACTTTGTTGAGGATGGCTCGCTGTCAGTGTAACGGATGTGAAACGGCTAGCTTAGTTAGCGGTGCGCGCTAAATAGCGTTTCAATCGGTGACGTCACTTGCTCTGAGACCTTGAAGTAGTAGTTCCCCTTGCTCTGCAAGGGCCGTGGCTTTTGTGGAGCGATGGGTAACGATGCTTCGTGAGTGTCAGTTGTTGTGTGCAGAGGGTCCCTGGTTCGCGCCCAGGTATGGGCGAGGGGACGGTCTAAAATTATACTGTTACATCAGGCTCAAATTTGCCTAGATGGCAACCAATTTTTCAACCCTTGTATTGGTCAGCCTGTTGTGTTCTTTGGTTTGTGTTCCCAAACAAGGACCAGTTGCGCTCTGAGACGGCCGATGTTGGTGGGATTTGGAGGATGATGGAGGCAACCGGGGGAAAGAGCCTCTGATTCAAAGTTCCTTCCACCAGGTGGCTGATGAGATGTTGGCACAACTGCCATGCTCTTGTCATGTCCAGCCCACACATTATCTCAGCCAATCGTGGGAAGGTTGCCGTCTTCTGTGGCTTAAACCAACAAGGCTCGTAATTGAACAATTTGTCATATTAACAGATGGCATACAAGTTGAGGCACATGAAAGCGCAGATGTTCCCCAAGGCATTTCTGCCAACAAAAAAAAACACATTTTGTAAAAAAAAAGTCGGACCAAAATGCAGCGTGTAGATTGCGATCCATGTTTATTAAACTGAAGCAACACAGTTGAAATGGCTTTCCTGTGAAGTCGTGACTTGTGACATATGCATAGTTTCCTGAAACGTGTCACACATGCAGATTTCTCAATTTTGTAAACATTGCTTCCACCCCTGTTAGTCAGCATTTCTCATTTGCCAAGATAATCCATCCACCTGACAAGTGTGGCATATCAAGAAGCTGATTAACCTCTCTGGGATCGTTTGGGTCGCTAGCGTCCCACCTCGCCAACAGCCAGTGAAATTGCAGGGTGCCAAAACAGGAATCTCATAATGAAAATTCCTCAACCATACAAGTATTTTACACCATTTTAAAGATGCACTTCTCATTAATCCAACCAGTGTCCGATTTCAAAAAGGCTTTTCGGCGAAAGCAGAACATATCATTGTTAGGTCAGCAACTAGTCACATAAAGCATTCAGCCATTTTCGAACCAAAGAGAGGTGTCACAAAAAGCAGAAATATAGATAAAATAAATAAAATCACTCAACTTTAACGATCATCAGATGACACTCCCAGGACTCAATGTTACACAATACATGTATGTTTTGTTCTATCAAGTTCATATTTATAGCCAAAAACCTCAGTTTACATTGGCGCCATGTTCAGAAATGCCTCCCAACATCCAGAGAAATTGCAGAGAGCCACATCAAATAACATAAATACTCATAAACTTTGATGAAATATGTTTTGCATGGAATTAAATAAACTGTTTCTTAATGCAAACGCTGTGTCAGATTTCAAAAAAGCTTTATGGCAAAAGCACAATATTCAATATTCTGAGAACAGCTTTCAGCCACAAGTAAGCCATAGTTACCTGCAAAATTATGGAGTCAACAGAAGTCATAAATAACATTATGAATCTTCACTTTACTTTGCTGATCTTAGTCGGAATGCACTCCCAGGACTCTTACTTCCACAAGAAATGTTAATTTTGTTCGATTACGTCCATATTTATGTCCAAATACCTTTTTTTGTTTGCACGTTCACTATTCCAGCGAGCGCAAAATCCAAAGTCAAGAGTTCCATTACAGTTTGTAGAAACATGTCAAACAATGTTTACAATCCTTAGGGTCTTTTTATAATCAATCTTCAATTATATTTAAACCGGACAATTGTAACGGTTTTCCTTAGGTGAAAGAGAGTCGGACCAAAATGCAGCGTGTAGATTGCGATCCATGTTTATTAAACTGAAGCAACACTAATCTAAATACAAACACTACAAAACAATAAACGTAACAAAAACCGAAACAGCCTAATACTGGTGCAAATAAACACAGAACAAGGACATCAGGACACTAAGGACAATCACCCACGAAACACTCAAAGAATATGGCTGCCTAAATATGGTTCCCAATCAGAGACAACGATAAACACCTGCCTCTGATTGAGAACCACTTCAGACAGCCATAGACTTAACTAGAACACCCCACTAAGCTACAATCCCAATACCAACACACCACATACAAAAACCCATACCACACCCTGGCCTGACCAAATAAATGAAGATAAACACAAAATACTTCGACCAGGGCGTGACAACAATAGCGTATTCATTAGAGGAAAAAGGATTGACGCACCCGTGTAACCGCGCAGTAAACAACTGATTGGCCTCAGCCTAGTCCACTTGTTGAAACAGCTCTTATTCGACACCCTTCCACAATTGACGCCTCAAACAACTTTCTAAGGACCGTTGACATCTGCTGGAAGCTTTGAAGTGCAATCTGCCCCATAGACACAGCATATTGGATAGCCAATCACTTAAATGAAACTATAAACCTCAGATTTCCCACTTCCTGGTTGGATTTGTCTCAGGTTTTCATCTGCCATATCAGTTCTGTTATACACAGACATTATTTGAACAGTTTTAGAAACTTTTGTGTTTTCTATCCAATACTACCAATTATATGCATATCCTAGCTTCTGGGCCTGAGTAACAGGCAGTTTACTTTTGGCACCTCATTCATCCAAACTTCTGAATACTGCCCCCTAGCCCGAAGAAGTTAACTCTACCTACATGTACCTTGACTAACCGGTGCCCCTGCACATTGACTCTGTATCTGTACCGCCTGTAAATAGCCTCACTATTGTTATTTTACTGCTTCTCATTAATTAACTATTTTTCTTAACTGCATTGTTGGTTAAGGGCTTCTAAGTAAGCGTTTCACTAAGGCCTGTATTTGGCAAACGTTTGCTACAATTTGATTTGGGTACAGGTGGAGCCATGAAGATCTCTACATGAGTCTCATGCTAGGGTGGGGTATACAAAATCTGAACTTTGATCTCCTTTTCAATGTTTTGCCATTCAGGTCACTAAGTCACTTTCTCACCAGTTCCACCATTAGTTCAAATCATCGGGTGCAGCCAAAGTGATTGAAATCAAACTGAATGACCCTATGCTGGTCTATGGTACCTAGATTAAGTCAATACTAGATTCGGGGATTGTTTTAAATTGAATGGATTAACCTCAGTAAGTGTGGTCAATGTTTAACTTCTTGGTGACAGAGGGCAGTATTTTCACATCCGGATTAAATGCATTCCCAAATTCAACTGCCTGCTACTCATCCCCAGAAGATATGCATATTATTAGTAGATTTTGATAGAAAACACTCTGAAGTTTCAAACTGTTTGAATCATGTCTGTGAGTATAACAGGAGATTAAGATTTTATTTTGAGGTCACTCTTTTCAATTGGGTTTCATTGAGAATCCAGATTTCTAAGGGACCTTCTTGCAGTTCCTACCGCTTCCACTGGATGTGAACAGTCTTTAGAAATTGGTTGAGGTTTTCCATTTTTTGTAATGAAGTATCCCTGTTCAGAACGAGGGTCACTTATAGTGTACTGTTAGAGGCTACGGTTTGTTTTCCTCCTGTATTGAACACAATCATCAGTCTTCAATTTTATCGATTATTTACGTTAAATACCTAAAGTTGTATTACAAAAGTAGTTTGAAATGTTTTGGCAAAGTTTACAGGTAACTTTTGAGATTTTGTAGTCACAAGTTGGAACCGGTGTTTTTCTGGCTCAAACGCGCCAAATAAATTGACATTTTTGGATATACATCAACGGAGTTAATCGAACAAAAGGACCATTTGTGATGTTTATGGGACATATTGGAGTGCCAACAAAAGAAGCTCGTCAAAGGTAAGGCATTAATTATATTTTTATTTCTGCGTTTTGTGTCGCGCCTGCAGGGTTGAAATATGCTACTCTCTCTTTGTTTACTGTTGTGCTATCATCAGATGATGGCATCTTTTGCTTTTGCCGAAAAGCCTTTTTGAAATCTGACCTGTTGGCTGGATTCACAAGTGTAGCTTTAATTAAGCCGTAACCTTCTCAATTTCCGCCTGAATACATACCCTAATCTAACTGCCTGTAGCTCATCAGAGGCAAGGATATGCATATTCTTGGTATCATTTGAATGGAAACATTCTGAAGTTTGTGGAAATGTTAATTGAATGTAGGAGAATATAACACAGTAGATCTGGTGAAAGAAAGGGAAAGAAAGCATACGTTTTCTGTTTTTTATTGTTGTAGCATCATCTTTCACATGTACTAGAATAGGATGCTGGAGATAATTTTGATGGATAACACAAGAGGGAAACTGTAGGTGTGCAACGTTTCAGACTGATAACTTCAGGAATGGGTGAGCTACATGACATTTAGCATGAAGTCACCCAGGTGTCCCACACAAGTTGCCCAAATGTACCCGAATTGTGGCCGAATTAGTGAAGTGACCTATAACTATATACAGCAGTGTAAATAACTATATACAACACCTCAAAAAGCAATTCTAACACGCACACAAATCTTTTTAAAAATAAATATTAGAACATTTAAAAAAGTACACCCCTTGGAAGTCCTCGTCATAATATTTTGCTGCCTGTGCCATGTCCCATAGCAGTCTCTTTCTGATGTAAAGCAGAGGCAAACTGAACAAGTGGTGCATTTCATGCGACACAGAACACAACGACGCCTCCATGCTGTGCCCTTTTGGCCCTGAGGCACATTCATGCCTGCAGTAATGAACTGTGGCATATGAACACCACTGGGGGCACAGGTAGAGCGGGCAGCATGGCACCGGGGGCTCCCAGTCGGAGTCGCTATCACTGTGAAAGAAAAACATAAAAATATTTGTATTGTATGAGCCTTTTATCATCACATAAAATAAACATATGTATTGTATAGAGCAGAATGAACAGTCACTAAGGTGAAGTGCTGTTCCATTCAACTCCGGCCATTGTTTTGTGTGTGTGTGTGTTATTTATATATATACACACAAACAAACCACACATTTCATTGCAATTTAAAAAATATATAATATAGATAGATTTTTTTTATTTCATAAAACGGCATTAGCACTTACCTGCCCAGAAGTACGTCCTGTCCTTGCAGAAACAGCTCCTCAGTTCGTTTGAATCATAACACTCCAAGATTCTTCAAACACAAAAAAAGGTCTAACTTTCACTTTCACTTTAGACTTTGCTCTACCTGATTTATTCGCCATGATATCTTCAATGAAATCGTTAACTACAACTTTCCGAAATACAGCTGCGCATAAAAAGCCTTACAGCAACTCCTCTGATCGTCAAGGCGAGAATGGAGTTCCCTGCGCGTGCGATTACAACCAAGGAATTGTGGTCCAACCCAAAACTATTACATACTGGCGTTTACTTCAGCTCATTGGCTATCTACCCAGCTAGATTTCAAGAAGATCATTGGGCAGAAATATAGTCAATCAATGAAGCTTCGCTAAAATTATTGGTGCGTAAGGTAGTCATTGATCCTTGTCTTCAAATCAGCTCACTTCGGTCAATACTCCCCGCAAAATAACAATGACGTTTGGCTGTTGCAAACCTCCAGAGGAATGCACTGAAACCAACCATGACTAGATAAACGATTGTTTACGGGGGGTAATCACGTTGAATGCTCTGTAAAAATTGATAGAGATGGAATTCACGGCACAAACGGTTTACAAAATGTTTCGATTTAGGCTATAAAAATGGATTTTATCAAAGAAAACGGCACTTCGTTTGATCACTGGGACCCTCGGGAAGAGAAATAAGAGTAAGATATCAGAATGTAAAGTCATAATTTTACCTTCAGATGTGAATGTGTAGAAACTGTCATAGTGGAAAATGTTTCTGTTGATTGCTCTTCTCAAACAAAAGCATGGGATTTGTTCTCTGTAATAGCTATTTTAAATTGGAAAATGTAGTTTGATTACCAAGATTCTAATCTTTTGAAGGGTGAAATTTCCCCTGATGTTGGTCCCTGTACGGGGATCGCAACCAGGATCGTTAACCCCACAATGTAAGATAAATATTGTACCATGCAACAGTGGTTCAGTAGCCATTACATTAGAAGGGATATCTTACGTTGGGTTGTAAAATTCCTTATCTTTAGACTGGAGTTTAATAGGTTACTTCCTTTTGGCCTAATTAATGTCTCTGGAGAAGTGCGCTCAGAACCAGACATAACATGCTCCATAATAGCAGGGTCTTGCGCACCATCTGTCAAGGAATTGTAATGCCTTGAATCATCCATTCATTGCATCAACATTGGTCACTTCCCCAAATGTGACCATTCAGCCCCTTACGATACACTGCATTTACCAAGGAAGTGAGCTAAATCTTCAGCAATGCTAAGAGCAGCACACCATTTATATTAGTTTGAAGCCTGGCTTTAACTGCACTGACACTACTCCCATTTTCTTTATGCTTGTTTCAGCCCCCCCCCCCCCCACACACACACACACACACACACACACACAAATAGATGTGTTGTTTCTGACTGGCTCTATGACCGTTGTAGAGTACGGTTCACACAGTTGGTTTGGAAAAGGTGCTCTGTCACAAGCGGTCACATGCACAAGGTGTGCATAATGAAAGGCAGGGGTCCCTCGGCAGAGTTTCTCGTGAGATCAGCCAGCCGCAATACGCATCTGAAATCAGTTTTGGTTCAAGTGGCAGCAGCAGGGGGACAAGGGAGGTTAAGATGTAATTTGGTGTGACCCAAAAGGACACCACATTATTTTTTTCCCTCACCTCTTTGAGGACATCAGAATTGTAAGGGTCCCTGAATATGGCATTTACATTGTCTTCTTGATGAGGACAGTGAAATTGCTGGACACATGCCGCAATCTAGGTTAATATGCTGCTTGGTTAAGGATTAGGCTACTGCATTGACCACTGTGCAGCTAACATTCCTAATATGCCCTTCTGAGTAATTGGCTTATGGTTTTAAATGAGTCCATCAAATGGCTGAGAAGATGGGAGATTCAAATACTTCCCAATTTGTAAAATGTTCTAGAAAAGTACATTATAGAGACTCGTTTCAATGGAACAGATGCTCTGCATTTTGTTAGCAGATGGAGGGATTTTGTTCCCCTGGCCAGTCAGCCCTTGGTAAAGCCATGCTTAGCGACCATGTTAATGTATATGCTCTTCAGGCACCCAGCAGCATTGTTGGGTACGAAAGACTGAGGACTGCCTTTGGTCTAGTGAGGAGGGGGAGGCATGTTGGCTTCAGTAACTCTTTGCTAGTAGGAAATATAAAATGGAGGCAGTTTACTTCAGATGAGAGTAGGGTTGCACATTTTGGGGAATATTGAGGTGGAACATTTCAGTGGGAATTAATATTAATACCATTTTAAATGTAGATATTTTTTGCATTTATATATTTACCACATATAGGACAAACACAACTTTTTACTTTATCATAAGTAGACATAATTGCAAATGATTAAACTCTTCCAACCTTGTTGAGGATGGCTCGTTGTCAGGTTCAAAAAGTTTGGAGGATGATGGAGGCAACCGGGGGAAAGAGCCTCCGATTCAAAGTCCCTTCCACCAGGTGGCTGATGAGATGTTGGCACAACTGCCATATTGCATCTCCATCCCAAAGCCCTTGCTTGGAAGTGTACTTCGCCAGACTGCCAAGAACCTTGCCCTCATCCAGGCCAAGGTGGCGAGACACGGGAGTGATGACACCATAGGCCTTGTTGATCTCTGCACCAGACAGAATGCTCTTGCCAGCATACTTGGGGTCCAACATGTATGCTGTGGCGTGTATGGCCTTCAAGCATACACGCTGCAAGTTAGATTAAGCAACTCCTTTTGTAAGATATAAATGTTTTTAAAATGAAATGTATGGAAACAGGTGAAGTAATGCTCAGGAGGCTAAAGAAATTTGGCTTGTCACCCAAAACCCTGACAAACTTTTACAGATGCACTATCGATAGCATCCTGGCTCACAGCCTGGTATGGCAACTGCACCGTCCACAACCGCAGGGCTCTCCTGAGGGTGGCACTAACTATTGAAGAATATGAACAAATGTGCACACGTGGCTACATGCTGTAAACAGTCCAGTTCAAAGTGAATGGCACAGATTTGCATATAGGTCTAGTGAGTCTTTGCTTGGTTATGGTGCACCGGTTTGTCTAGAGTATGTGCCTGTCAATGCAGTAGAATCCTACTCCAACGTGCTCTGGCTACAATAAAGTCTATAGTTCTGCTTACTAAAAGTCTTGCATAGTTTTTGTTTCAGGATGTTGTATTGAAAGTGGCTAATTGTGTTGCTTCGATCACAATTCCAACAGTAAAATTAAAGTTTATAGTTTTAACTAATGGGTAAATCTCTAGAAAGTTGACGTTCAATCTCGTGCTACCCTGTGCGTGCTAATAATTATTTTGCACGGCAGTCCTGGGGGAGGTGCGCGCCCATGTGCAGCTTGGAGGCAACGTTGGATGTGGCATTGGATGAAACACACCTTTCAATGTAGTTTTTAGAGCCATGCTAAAATGTGCAGTTTTGTCACAACACATTGGGAATAAACTGGAACATATAACACAACTTGGTAATTGCTCTGTGAAAGGGAATGGTGTTTCCACTGGTAGGTATTTATTAGTACGAAATAATAAGGGATTGATATGTTTCGATTGTTCAGTATTAGGGAATAAACTGGAATGATCTCTTGTCCTATACAGACGTGGAAGCTGATAGTCAGGTTTTTCTATCCACAATCCAGACTACAATAAATGGCTTCCTAAAGAAAATCTAATCCAAACCTGGCCAAAAGAGCACTCTTCCTTGGCTAAATGGAGAAATCTGGAAATTGATGAAAGAACAAGATTATGCTCTAAAAATAGCCCTAAAATCTAAATTGGAGCATGACAGACGTAGGTTTACCATGTTGAGAAATAAGGTGATGAAAGAAATCAGACAGTCCAAGGCAAACTTTTTTTAAATTAACATAATTGGTGAAGCAAGGGGAAATTCTAAATTGATATGGGAGAATCTAAAAAAGTTAACAGGGAAAGACCATAGTAACACTGCAAAAAGACTAGGAATCATGGTGAATAACAATCTAACACAGGATGCCATCGAAATAGCAATAGCCTTCAATTCCTACTTTATTGACTCTGTCAGGGTACTGACACAGAACCCCTCCACTGGTTTCTTGGGCTCAGTGCTAGTGAATGACACTCAACCTGTCTTCATCATAAGGGAGGTTTCTGAGTCAAAGGTGAACAAGGTGATTAGCTCACTAAAGAACTCTAAAGCCAAAGATGTGTTTGGGATGGACTCTACCTTTCTTAAAAACTACAGAGTCACTCATTGGCCCCATTACTAAGGTCACCAACACATCTATTGGTCTCGGTGTGTTTCCAAGGGTATGGAAGTCGGCCATAATAACGGCCATCTTTAAATCAGGCGACCCTGCTAACGTGAGTAACTACAGGCCCATTAGTATACTACCTGTGGTGTCAAAGGTTGTTGAAAAGTGTGTAGCAGAACAACTGATTGCCCACCTCAACAACAGCCCCTTCACATTACACTCCATGAAGTTTGGTTTCAGAGCGAAACACTCCACAGAAACGGCCAACTGCTTTCTTCTGGAAAATGTGAAGTCCAAGATGGACAAAGGGGGTGCTGTTGGGGCTGTGTTTCTGGACCTAAGGAAGACTTTTGATACTGTTAACCATGAGATTCTCATCACAAAATTGTCCAAGTTCAACTTTTCCCCTGATGCCTTGAGATGGATGAAATCATACCTTGAAGGCAGAACTCAGTGTGTCAGAGTGAGCAATGAGCTGTCGCCCACTCGTAGCTATGATGTGGGCGTGCCCCAAGGGTCAATACTGGGGCCCCTCCTGTTCAGCCTGTACATTAATGATCTGCCTTCTGTCTGTACTGGGTCTTAAGTTCAAATGTATGCAGATGATACAGTGATATATGTGCATGCAAACCACAAGCTGCACAAGAACTCACTACTGTAATGGTCCAGGTTACAAAGTGGCTCAGTGACTCGTGTTTGCTTCTCAATGTGGAAGAAACTGTTTGCATGTTCTTCACAAAGAGGGCAACAGATGCTACTGAGCCAGATGTCTATGTGTCAGGGGAGAAGCTCCAGGTGGTATCCGATTTTTAAGTACCTTGGTATCATACTTGATTCCAACCTCTCTTTTAAAAAGCATGTGAAAAAGGTCATTCAAAAAACCAAATTCAACCTAGCTAATTTCCGATTTATACGAAATTGTTTGACTACAGAGGTAGCAAAACTGTACTTCAAATCTATGATACTCCCCCACTTCACATACTGCTTGACTAGTTGGGCCCAAGCTTGCTGTACAACATTAAAACCTATTCAGTCTGTCTACAAACAGGCTCTCAAAGTGCTTGATAGGAAGCCCAATAGCCATCATCATTGTCACATCCTTAGAAAGCATGAGCTCTTGAGTTGGGAAAATCTTGTGCAATACACCGACGCATGTCTTGTATTCAAGATCCTTAATGGCCTGGCTCCCCCTCCACTCAATATTTTTGTTGAACAGAAAACCCAGACATATGGCAGCAGATCCACAAGGTCTGCCATGAGAGGTGACTGTATAGTTCCCCTAAGGAAAAGCACCTTTAGTAAATCTGCATTCTCTGTGAGAGCTTCCCATGTCTGGAATACACTGCCATCAGACACACAACTGCACAACATATCACACTTTCACAAAATGCTTGAAGACATGGCTAAAGGTCAATCAGATTTGTGAACATGGTCCCTAACTGTGTGTTGCCACTCTCCATGTTGTCTGTCTGTAGCTTGTGAGGTGTGGAAACACTGTTGCTTTTATGAATTTTGACTTGCTGCTTTTTGTTCTATGCTGCTCTGTCTGTATGCTACGTCTTGCTTGTCCTATGTTGCTATTGTCTATATTGTAATTGTTTTTAATAACCTGCCCAGGGACTGCGGTTGAAAATTAGCCGGCTGGCTAAAACCGGCACTTTTACAGATGTCCCACGTTTTGAGGGAGTTTGCAATTGGCATGCTGACTGCAGGAATGTCCACAAGGTTGCTAGAGAACTGAATGTTAATTTCTTTAACAGAAGTTACCTCCCAATGTCGTTTTAGAGTATTTGGCAGTGTGTCCAACTGGCCTCAACTGCAGACTGTGTAACCACAGGACGGCCACACCCAGCTTCTTTAACTGTGGGTTTATCAGAGATCAGTCATCCAGACAATTTCTGCAAATTGTTCTTCAACTGTTCCCATGGTGGGGTTCTGGTATGGACGGGCATACGCTACGGACAATGAACACAATTTGTTTTTTATCGATGGCAATTTGAATGCACAAAGATACCGTGACAAGATCCTGAGGCCCATGTTTCAGCATAATGTCGCACAGGTCTGTACACAATTCCTGGAAGCTGAAAATGTCCCAGTTCTTCCATGGCCTGCATACTCAGACCTGTCACCCATTGAGCATTTTCGGGTTGCTCTAGATCAACATATACAAGTGTTCCAGTTCCCGCCAATATCTTGCAACTTCCCACTTCCATTTTGAAGAAATGTAAGGTAAAATAAAGGTAAAATAAAATTTCACAGGCTACTAGATGTAGGCTTAGACTTGATGTAGTTCTCCACTGTTGAAAAGTGGTTTTGGGGAGATAGCCATATGCCAGCTAGGATTTGTTTCTACTTGCTGATCATGGATTAGCATTCTGCCTCTTAAGTGCTGTGTTTGTGCCAGCAGGTATGGGAGACTGAGACATGGATCCCCATGAAGACGACCCAAGCTATTTCTCATGACGAGCTCATCTCGTCTGGAGACTCCGCCAACGGCTCAGACTTTGGCTTCCCCGATGAGGAGCACGACACAATTGACAACGAGGACATGACGGACGACAATGAGGATTATGACAACTTCTCTGGCTCTGGCGACGGAGGTTGGATTTAGCAAAAAATTACTTTGCTTTTGCTAGCTGATAGAATATAATTGTTTATTCTTTTCTCTACAGTACCAACTATTACAATCAAAAATGACAATACCATGAAATCAAAGGTAAAGTTTATCATAATTGACTATCATGTTCCAAATGGGAGCCCACAAATTGCTAATGTTTTGTTTCCTCTTTTTAGTTTAATGACTTATAGGCCTAATTCTCACTGCTTTTTGTCCATAAGCCTTCTATGAACAACAAGATTCCAGACCTGAGGCTCAAACCCACAGTGAACGAGATTCAATTGGTCCAGAAGAACAATGAAGTGTCAGTATGGGTTTCTCCCAAGCCTGAGGAGCACCCATCGAACGTACTGATGGCCCATGCAGGGGAGGAGAGCATCTTCAACAAGACTGAGGTCCTAGCAGGTGAGGCAATGGCACTTTTTTTTATTTGTGCTAGTTCATTTGTTGAATCTGAGTTTATTTAACTTTGAAAAAAGGAATGGAAGTTAAATTTCGCTTCGTCAGAAATGTGGCTTGATTTGCAGCTTGTCAAATTAAAGCAATGCAAGAACGTTAATTGTAATTCCACTGCGTTTTGTTTCAGCTCTTATTGCTGGTGGAGCAGTGGGGCTGTTCTTTGCTGTCCTCCTTATCCTCCTGCTTGTCTACCACATGAAGAAGAAGGATGAAGGCAGCTACGACCTGGGAAAGAAGCCCATCTACAAGAAGGCTCCCACCACAGAGGTCTACGCATAAAGCCCACCTTCGCCGGGGCCGCTTGCCTCTTGAAAGCAAACCTCTCCTCTTGTCTGTACAGCCGGGAAGTCCCAGAGGGAGAAGCCATCACAAGCAAAAAACTGCTTCTCTTCTACCATGAGTTCTACAATGGTTCATTTAAATAAATAAAGAATCGGAAACAACACTTTATTAACTGTCCGTTAATAAGAAGAGGACCATTTCAGCTGCCAAACAATGCAGTGCAAGATATTTTGATGTTTTTTCTTGCCCATGTAAAAACGAAAGTGTACATTCTGCAGCGACACTGCAGCAAAATCTTGACATTTCCCTCCCACCTTCTCTTTAATGACACTAACAAGGTGAATGAGAACTCAATGAGGTGACATGGTACAGCTATTTATTTTCCTCCCCCTCTAACCTTGTACCCATTCTTGTGTGAATACTGCTATTACAGAAGTCTCACTATTGCATTTTATATTTGCAGTGCATTCGTAAAGTATTCAGACTGCGTTTTCCACATTTTGTTATACAGCCTTATTCTAAAATGTATTGAATTGGGGAGGGGGGGTTCTCCTCAATCTACTACACCTAATACCCACCCCAAAATGACAAACCAAAAATAATACTGAAATATCACATTTGCATAAGTAATCAGCACCTTTTACTCAGTACTTCTGGCCGTGACTACAGCCTTGAATCTTCTTGGGTATGACGCTGCAAGCTTGCAGATTCTCTCGAGCTCTGATTGACTGCACAGCTATTTTCAGGTCTCTCCAGAGATGTTCGATTGGGTTCAAGTCCGGGCTCTGGCTAGGTCAGTCAAGGACATTCAGAGGTCCCGAAGCCACTCCTGCGTTACCTTGGTGAACCTCCCAGTCTGAGAACCTGTTCCAGAGCGCTCAGGACTTCAAGGATCTTTCCCTTGATCCTGGCTAGTCTCCCAGTCCCTGCAGCTGAACATCCCCACAGCATGATCAAATCTAAGTTTATTTGTCACGTGCGCTGAATACAACAGGTGTAGTAGATCTTAGAGTGAAATGCTTACTTACAGGCCAACAGTGCAAAAAAGGTATTAGGGTGAACAATGGGTATGTAAAGAAATAAAAACAACAGGAAAAATAACCGTAGTGAAGTCGGGCTGATTGAGGTAGTATGTAGATATGGTTAAAGTGACTGCATATGATGAACAGAGTAGCAGTAGCGTAAAAGAGTGGGTGGAGGGACACACCGCAGATAGCCCAGTTAGCCAGTGTGGGTGGTCGGGCCAATTGAGGTAAGTATGTACATGAATGTATAGTTAAAGCGACTATGCATATATGATAAACATATATGATAAACAGAGTAGCAGCCATCACTTGCCATGCGGTAGTAGAGAGAACAGTATGACTGGGGTGGCTGGGATCTTTGACAATTTTTAGGATAGCCTGGTGTAGAGGTCTTTGATGGCAGGCAGCTTAGCCCCAGTGATGTACTGGGCCGTACGCACTACCCTCTGTAGTGCTCTGCGGTCAGAGGACGAGCAATTGCCATACCAGGCAGTGATGCAACCAGTGCTCTCGATATTGCAGCGGTAGAACCTCTTGAGGATCTGAGGACCCATGCCAAATCTTTTTAGTTTCCTGAGGGGAAATGGGCTTTGTCGTGCCCTCTTCAGGACCGTCTTGGTGTGTTTGGACCATTCTAGTTTGTTGGTGATGTGGACACCAAGGAACTTGAAGCTCTCAACCTGCTCCACTATAGCCTCGTCGATGATGCTGCCACCACCATGCTTGTCCTTCTGGAAGATTCTCCCATCTCCACAGAGGAGCTCTGTCAGTGACCATCCGGTTCTTGGTCACCACCCTGACCAAGGACCTTCTCCCCCAATTGCTTAGTTTGGCCGGGCCGCCAGTTATAGGAAGAGTCTTGATGGTTCCAAACTGCTTCCATTTAAAAATGTTGTTCTTGGGGACCTTCAATGCTGCAGAATTTTTTTTTTTTGGTACCCTTCCCCAGTTCTGTGTTGACACAATCCTATCCCGGAGCTCTGCGGACAATTCCTCCGACCTCGTGGCTTGGTTTTTGCTCTGATGTGCACTGTGTGGGGTGTGTTTTCAAATCCTGTCCAGTCAATTGAATTTACCACAAGTGGACTCTAATCAAGTTGTAGGAACATCTTAAGGAGGATCAATGGAAACAGGATGCACCTGAGCTCAATTTTGAGTCTCATAGCAAAGAGTCTGAATACTCCAGGTTTTTACATTTTTAGATGGGGGGGGGGGGGGGTATTTTACCCAATTGAGAATAAGGCTGTAGAGGGAAAGGCGTCTGAATACTTTCCGTGTTTGTGTGGTATCATGATTGGTTACGTTTTGATTCAAATGTATTTTGTCAAGAACAGATTGTCTGAAGTGAATCCCACATTGATGAAAATAACTTGGTACATGCTACCATGTCACTAGCAGTGGCCAAGCTTGATCCTCCAAGGTGTTTTATGATTTAATTTGGACGGTGCGCAAATCGGCATGATGTAATTCCTCTCGGACAACTCGCTGTGTGAATACACCCGCATTCCACCCACTCAATTATATCATACATGCATGACTGGTGATCTCATTTTTTAATGTCAGGCCTTATCTCAGTGATGACCATGCTTGTAAACTAAGCTATTTGAACAGGTTATGGTTTATCACTGTTGACAGAAAACAAGACTCGTCACTGCACATGGACTATACGCTTCCAGGGATCTGTAATATAGCCATTTGAATAAATGTTCAACTTGGTACTTGGCCGTTTCTTGTCAGATGTTTTATTTACCAAATATTTTAAAATGCCAAATAAAATAATCTTCCCAATACTTTCAGGTTAACATTACTGTAAATGTTTGGAATAATTGGTTTCTTCATGCCTAAGAAGCCTATAGTGGGAAATATGTTTTTTTTTAATAACCAATGCTAGTACTAACTATGTTTTTAGTAGATTACTTGTTTTAAAAAAAATGTATTTAACTGTCAAATATTTTGTCTTTCAGGTTGGCACTTCCCCTTTCTAAGTTGTATGTGTTAAGATTTTTATGTACACTAGAAGCAGTTTTTATTTTTATTTTGTAAGGGTTTGATTTCTTGTAAACAGTTTTAAGCCGTTTATGTTTTGTAGAAGGATTGCTATGTAATTGTTCAGGGGAACTGAATTGAGCCATGTCATTTGCATGGGGGAAAAAAATATGCTGCTTTGTCACAACGAGATGTGATGCTCAATTGAGTGTAGAAGTCAATAAATCATTGATTTCTGCACGCAGGTTCTGATTATATTTGGAAATAAAGCTATTTTTATGCACATGAATGGTTGGCTCAGTTTCTCAGTATTCCAGAGGTTTTCAATTCTCAATGCTGCACAAAGATTTGTGAGTTTTCCTGTATACATTACTCTTGTTGTTGCCAGGGCAGTTCACCTGTTTTATTAACCCAACAATTTAATAGGGGCTATAACACCAGAGCTTATGGTGTGCACAAGGTGTATGTACGTCATTTAGCAGATTCTCTTATCCAGAGCGACATACCCACAACACCGGTGTTGCAAGCACCCTACTGGAACGACTGAGCACCCTGGGATGACCTGTACCCTGACATAAGACATCCCCAACATGATTATTCCCTGTACTTGTCCTAATGTTTGAGTACAGGACTGGTGTACTGTAGAACACTAGCTCTTTTGAGTCCACTCTTGATGAGACTGATCTCATCAAGAGTGGACTCGATGCATAGTACATAGTGAACCATTTCAATAACCAAAAACACTGTCCTCTTGACTCGCCTCTTGACAGCAGAAAATTATTTTGTTTGTGTCATTCTACACATTTTGCAATACGATGGAGAGAAATGTTTGTAGTGTTTGATATCGGAGTGAGACTGATTAACAAGATCAATGGGGGAGAGGCCTCACAGATGGTATTTCGACCATGATTACTACGTTTAGATGGCTGGCCGCTAGACTCATTTGCAATCTACGAACATGTAACTGACATAAGAGAAACTGCTGATGCACAACCAAATGTTGAAATTGCACCTTGTGTATTCTATTATTCTAACAGTCGAGACCCGACTGAGTTTGGGGGAATTGATACGAGGGCCAGTTGCTCATCCCTGTGATACGACTTGATATTTATTCTTGTCACAATCTTTGAGTGTAGGACAGGTGTTGTGAACCTGATGTACTTCCACCACAGGACAGTAGCTGTTTTACGGTTAGTCTATAGATAGACCTAACCTCTGAAACAGCACATGTTCTTACCTTGCTGCTGGGATGGTTTTGTATGACACTCCCAGCACAGCTGACTGTGAGTAGCTGTGTTTGACACCCAGACAGAATGGGGAGGCATGCTGATACCTGTTTCTGATGCTGTGCTGCGGGGGAAAGCGCTGGTTGAAGATGTTTCATGTAATCACCCTTTCAAATAGTAAGACCATTTAATGAAAATCTTTATTGTGGGATGTTTTGGCAAATAATTCAGGATCGTTCATCTAAAAAATTATCATGCTGCGTTGCTTGGATTGTGTCCCTCTAATTTGGTCATTGCCTCATTCAACCTGTCTGGGTTTCTCGTTTCAGATTTGTTTTGAGAGTTCTGGAACGCACTGCATTCGACGTGGATATTTTTGGGTGGGAAATTTCCAAACGGCACACTTTGACCAAATCAATCAGGTCTACTCACTGAACCATTATATTAGAATATAATTGTATACGAGTGTTTCAACATCTTTCCCAAAGTGTTGAACTTGAAACATTGAGGTAGACAGCCTTTGTCTTGACTCAAGTACAGCTTCGTTCTTATTACGTTTCACAAGCTGTTCTTGATTTTTCTCACCCAGGCCAGAATTTATTCTGTAAGCTGGTGCTGTCTGATATATGAACAGGAAGTCCGGGATAAAAGATGAGAGCTCCCCCCCAGAGTCAAAGGGCAAATGAAGATGGATTCCAGGAAATTACACTGAAGTTGGAGCTCTTTGTGGGGATTGCATTCTCAAATGAAGTTCAACGGATTCGTAATCTAGGGTCGCCACAGTCGCTCATTGAACTAAACACGATTAGTTTCAATGTAGTCACTCACTGACTGCATTAACTATCTATAGTGAGCTCATGCCATGGGGTATCACAGCATACATTTGGAGTTGTGGTTTGCCTCCAGTTCTCATATGCTGCCAGGAGCTATTTTGGATTTAGGGTGGTTTAGTTTCCATGGCAACAACCAACTGTAGTGGGGCGAAGGGGATGATACACCAATAGTCCTTTTTTATTTACTAGAGCTCCAAAAAACATTGGGCAGCAGGTAAGCAGTGCATCAGCTGGTCTAATGGCAATTCAACAAATGGGATCCACATGGTTAAATGTGTGAGCTATAGCTATCCTTTCCTCCCAGTGTTGGGGGCAGGTTGCCTGGGTACTGACTGCAGTTCTCCCACAGTCATTGGCAGCCTTTTGTCTCCATTCAAAAACCAAATTCCACACAACATCTGACACAGTCAGAGACATTCCTTTCCCGCACAACAATGAGGGCTTTTGTGTGCACGCTGCCCTGTGTTTTAATTTCATTTGTATTATTTTGGAACTTGTTGCATGGAAAATGTAATCATCTTTCTGGTGGTTCTGCTCCATTTGAAAATGCTCAATCCCAGCTGTACTAGTGTCTTCCCCCAGAAGTCATGTACAAAATAACCAAATGCTTTGACGCACCTGACTATCTTTTGTTGAAGTCTTAACGTAATTGTTTTTATGTCTGTTTTTTTGGTTGGTGAAAATATGAAGAAACTCCGTTATATTACCAAGAGGGTATACAGAAGCCCAATGAAGCCATGTTTCCTCTACTATTTGGACTCTTAAAGGGGTAATGTGCAGTAACCACTTACAAAATGAGACCTAAAAGTTTTTGAATTTCTGAATTTGTTAACTGTTTCACGAAGTTAAAATACATCAAAGAAATAGTGCAACATTTTGGCAACTAAGCCCTTTTTTTTACTAACCCAGAACCAGATGAACTCATGGATGCCCTTTGTATGTCCCAATGTGCACGTCTAAGCCATTGATAAATGACTGGAAGTCTCCAGGAACATCTAGCTTACTCCTCTCAAAGGCAGGGAAAAGACCTTCTTACTCCTCTCAAAAGCTGGGTGGATAGCACTTTGTACTTTTTTTTTTGCAAGTATACACTGAGTATACAAAACATTAGGAACACCTGTTCTTTACATGACATATACTAAACAGATGAATCCCGGTGAAAGTGATGTCACTTGTTAAATCCACTGTAATCAGTGAGGATGAGACAGGTTAAAAGAAGGATTTTTAAGCCTGAGTCAATTGAGACATGGATTGTGTATGTGTGCTATTCAGAGGGTGAATGGGAAAGACAAAATATTTAAGTGCCTTTGAACAGGGTATGGGAGCAGGTGCCAGGGCGCACTGATTTTAGTGTGTCAAGACAGAAAAAAGTCTCCACACACTTCCAGTCAGATGTAAATTAATTTTAATATAGCTGCGCTTTCGGTCAGTCGACCTTCAACAGGGCATATCTCCACAACCAACAGTGGGACAGATAAGGCCACATTGCGAGGCAGAGATAATTGCAGAGACCTGTGATAATCTGAATTGCCATTAGGTGTCATATCAGATAGAAATACAGGATGGAACAGAACATGTTATATATGTATTTCTACGCGTATGTCTGTACGCATATGTAGATATTACATAAAAAATCTGTCGTTTCTAGCAACAATAGTCATTTACAACATTAACAATGTCGACACTGTATTTATGATCAATTCAATGTTATTTTAATGGACAAGAAAATGTGCTTTTCTTTAAAAAAACAAGGACATTTCTAAGTGACCCCAAACTTTTGAACCTTTCCATAAGTCCACACAAGTTTCTTCAACTGTCTTCTGACTGTGGTCAGAGCAATGTCGATGTGCTGTTATTGCCAGCAGATTACAGATGGCCTTTGCTGAGCGCTCATCATCTTCATCCATTATTGAGTCGATCACTTAAATAGTCTTGCTGGAAACGGAATACCATGTAAAAATGTAAAGCATACAGTAAATACCAGCAGTCGATTTATTTAAACATTATTTTTAGCATTATTAGGCCTACTTTACAGTATTGTAGACTACTGTACAAAATGTGCTTGTGCCAGTTTTCACGCAAAAGTTGCCATTTATAAAATGAGAATTGACATGAGAATGTACATCTGCTGCTAGTTTAAATATTGTATTGCATTTGCAAGCTGGCAAGTAAATAGGCCTATTGTGTGCAAAAGCTTATTAATAAAAAACTAAAAACAGGAAAACACATTAAGAATGCAGCCATTTGCCGGAGAGTGAAAATCTGTGTTTTATTTTTAGAATCTAAAATAATTAAACATCTTTTTCTTGCATAATAAATTCCTCACCTTTTCTGGCCTTGATGGGTTCCTATTCCCAAAGGAGTCATAGCCTACAAAAAATTATCATGTGCATCTCTCATTTAATTTGACCTAGTAGCCGAGTAAATGGATAGTCTATTTCAAGTTCAAGTATTCAAGTATTACAAGTTTTGCAATATCATAGGCTGCGCGGTTTATAATACCGTTATACTGACACATTTAACAGGTGAACAGTTTATCTTTTACATTGAAGTAGTCCTATGTATGCTACTAAGTATTGTAATTGCCTTTTTTGTAGCCTGTGTTACACACCTCGGACTGGAACAGGGTCAGCAGATAATACGCCTGAATTAACAGGGTGAAATGATGAGACAGAGAAATATTAGTAGTGTTCAGTAGTAGGCTCCAAGATGTATTAAAATGTTGTTTTCTTTTGTTAATCTTTTTAATCAAAAGCAGCAGTAATATAATACATTGGATGGCTCCGTAAAATAGCCAACAAAATAAAACCAGAAGTACATTTCCGCGTGCCGCTCCGGCCGCCATGAATGGCTCGCTTGTGGGTGTGCTGACAGCATATAGCAGCACGTTCGATTGTGCGTCAAGAATTCAGCTTAGCAAGTGTCTGGTTATTAAACGGGGCAAATAGTTTAATCCATTCTCCGTTTAATGAATTTATTCACAGGTAAATAGTAGTACACTCTAAACTGCTCTGTCGACAAACAGACTTTGTTGTCCTGTCTCCAATCATCCGTGTGGATGGGAGAACCTATTCAAGAAACCAAATACATTTTGAAAATGTAAAAGTATACATTATTAGCTAGCTCGGTACAGTGCAGGCTAAATCGAATGAGCTGATAACGTAGCTAGGTAGCCAATCTTACATACTATATAGATAGCTAGCTAAGTGAATTAAATATCACCAGCTACCTAACTTCATATTAGCTAGCTATCTTGATGTATTTATTATTGTAAATTAAAAACACAAACTCCAAATGCAATTGTAGGTAGTTACCTAACAGCCATGGAAGAGGGTGAAAGGATAGCACCTCCAACTGTCAAAGAAGGGAGAGAGCAGGCTTTTCTGGATAGGACAGGTACTTTTGTGTGGTTCCAGTCCCTAGAAAAAAAACTGAGGACAGAGATAATAGCAACATAATATTCAGTGCTGTCTAATACGAGAATACTGAAGCTTGTTTCTTGTGATGTTTTCTTTCATCAGATACAGAAAGCCTGCCTGCAGATGAAGAGGTCCCAATGAAGAGCAGTGGTTCTCAGTCCTGGTCCTGGGGTCTCAAAGGGGTGCACATTTTTGTTTTTGCCTTAGCACTACACTAATAGTCCCCGCGATATGCAACTGTTCAAGGGAAGTCAGGAAAGCAAAGGCCAGCTTTTTCAAGCAGGAATTTGCATCCTGTAGCTCTAACTCCAAAAAGATCTGGGACACTGTAAAGTCCATGGAGAACAAGAGCACCTCCTCCCAGCTGCCCACTCCACTGAGGCTAGGTAACACGGTCACCACCGATAAATCCATGATAATCGAAAACTTCAACAAGCATTTCTCAACAGCTGGCCATGCCTTCCTCCTGGCTACTCCAACCTCGGCCAACAGCTACCCCCCCCCCCCCTCCCTCCGCAGCTACTCGCCCAACTCTCTCCAGGTTCTCCTTTACCCATATCCAGATAGTAGATGTTCTGAAAGAGCTGCAAAACCTGGACCCGTACAAATCAGCTGGGCTTGACAATCTGGACCCTCTATTTCAGAAACACTCCGCCGCCATTGTCGCAACCCCTATTACCAGCCTGTTCAACCTCTCTTTCATATCGTCTGAGATCCCCAAGGACTGGAAAGCTGCCGCGGTCATCCCCCTCTTCAAAGGGGGAGACACCCTGTTACAGACCTATATCCATCCTGCCCTGCCTATCTAAGGTCTTCGAAAGCCAAGTCAACAAACAGATCACTGACCATCTCGAATCCCAACGTACCTTCTCCGCTGTGCAATCTGGTTTCCGAGCCGATCACGGGTGCACCTCAGCCACGCTAAAGGTACTAAACGATATCATAACCGCCATCGATAAAAGACAGTACTGTGCAGCCGTCTTCATCGACCTGGCCAAGGCTTTCGACTCTGTCAATCACCATATTCTTATTGGCAGACTCAGTAGCTTCGGTTTGTCTAATGACTGCCTTGCCTGGTTTTCCAACTACTTTGCAGACAGAGTTCAGTGTGTCAAATCGGAGGGCATGTTGTCCGGTCTTCTTGAAGTCTCTATGGGCATGCCACAGGGTTCAATTCTCGGGCCGACTCTTTTCTCTGTATATATCACTGATGTTGCTCTTCCTGCGGGCGATTCCCTGATCCACCTCTACGCAGACGACACCATTCTGTATACTTTAGCATCACCACCCTGGATGGTTCCTACCTAGAATATGTGGACATCTATAAGTACCTAGGTGTCTGGCTAGACTGTAAACTCTCCTTCCAGACTCATATCAAACATCTCCAATCGAAAATCAAATCTAGAATCGGCTTTCTATTTCGCAACAAAGTCTCCTTCACTCACGCAGCCAAACTTACCCTAGTAAATCTGACTATCCTACTGATCCTCGACTTCGGCGATGTCATCTACAAAATGGCTTCCAATACTCTACTCAGCAAACTGGATGCAGTTTATCACAGTGCCATCCGCTTTGTTACTAAAGCACCATATACCACCCACCACTGCGACCTGTATGCTCTAGTTGGCTGGCCCTCGCTACATATTCGTCGCCAGACCCACTGGCTCCAGGTCATCTACAAGTCCATGCTAGGTAAAGCTTCGCCTTATCTCAGTTCACTGGTCACGATGGCAACACCCACCCGTAGCACGCGCTCCAGCAGGTGTATCTCACTGATCTTCCCTAAAGCCAACACCTCATTTGGCCACCTTTCCTTCCAGTTCTCTGCTGCCTGTGACTGGAACTAATTGCAAAAATTGTTGAGGTTGGAGACTTTTATCTCCCTCACCAACTTTAAACATCTGCTATCTGAGCAGCTAACTGATCGCTGCAGCTGTACATAGTGCATCGGTAAATAGCCCACCCAATTTTACCTACCTCATCCCCATACTTTATTTATTTACTTTTCTGCTCTTGTGCACACCAGTATCTCTACCTGCACATGACCATCTGATCATTTATCACTCCAGCGTTAATCTGCTAAATTGTAATTATTTGCCTACCTCCTCATGCCTTTTGCACACAATGTACATAGACTCTTTTTTTCTTTTTTTTCTCTACTGTGTTATTGACTTGTTTATTGTTTACTCCATGTGTAACTCTGTGTTGCTGTCTGTTCACAATGCTATGCTTTATCTTGGCCAGGTCGCAGTTGTAAATGAAACTTGTTCTCAACTAGCCTACCTGGTTAAATAAAGGTGAAATAATATAAAACATTTTTTTTAAACACAGCTGAATCAAATTATCAACTCATCAAGCTTCAACTGGTATCTATGCATTCATTTGTGATGCTATCCGTGATATGACCCTGCTGTTGTCATGTGCATCTATCTATCCAATGTTACACAATATATGATTCTTTTAGTAATCCACAATGACCTGGTGATGATAAAAATGTAATGATGACATTATCTTCCATATTCCTACAGATACCTTGAGATTCTTTCAAAACGATTGCCTACAGTTACAACACAGAGTTGCACATGGAATAACACTGCATGGTTGGGTGCATTGTTGCGAGTGTGACCAGGGACACTCGAGTTGAAAGTCCGTGTTGCCCAGCAACAGCCCCAAAACATCACTGCTCTAGAGGATATCTGCATGGAGCCTTCGCCAGGCCAAAATACCAGCAACAGTGTGTGAAAACCTTGTGAAGACTTACATAAAATGTTTGACCTCTGTCATTGCCAACAAAGGGTATATAACAAAGTATTGAGATAAACTTTTGTTATTGACCAAATACTTATTTTCCACCATAATTTGCAAATAAATTCATTAAAAATCCTACAATGTGATTTTTTTTTTTTTTTTGTGATTTAGTGATTTTTTTCTCTCATTTTGTCTGTCATAGATGAAGTGTACCTATGATGACAATTACAGGCCTCTCTCGTCTTTTTAAGTTGGAGAACTTGCACAATTGGTGTCTGACTAAATACTTTTTTGCCCCACTGTACCTGGGTGTCTGGTTAGACTGTAAACTCTCCTTCGACTCACATTAAGCATCTCCAAACCAAAATTAAATCTAGAATCGGCTTCCTATATCGCAACAAAGCATCCTTCACTCATGCTGCCAAACATACCCTCGTAAAACTGACCATCTACCGATCCTCGACTTCGGTGATGTCATCTATTAAATAGCCTCCAACACTCTACTCAACAAACTGGATGCAGTCTATCACAGTGCCATCCGTTTTGTCACCAAAGCCCAATTACACTACCCACCATTGCGACCTGTATGCTCTCGTTGTTTGGCCCTCGCTTCATACCTGTCGCCAAACTGACTGGCTACAGGTTGTCTACAAGTCTCTGCTAGGTAAAGCCCCGCCTTATCTCAGCTCACTGGTCAGCATAGCAGCACCCACTCGTAGCACGCGCTCCAGCAGGTATTTCTCACTGGTCACCCCCAAAGCCAATTCCTCCTTTGGTTTTCTTTCCTTCCAGTTCTCTGCTGCCCATGACTGGAACGAATTGCAAAAATCTCTGAAGCTAGAGACTCACATCTCCCTCACTAGCTTTAAGCACCAGCTGTCAGAGCAGCTTACAGATCACTGCACCTGTACTTAGCCCATCTGTAAACAGCTATCTACCTACCTCATCCCCATACTGGCATTTATTTATTTATTTTGCTCCTTTGCACCCCAGTATCTCTACCTGCACGTTCATCTTCTGCCGATCTACCATTACAGTGTTTAATTGCTATATTGTAATTACTTCGCAACCATGGCCTATTTATTTCCTTATCTTACCTCATTTGCACTCACTGTATATAGACTTTTTGTTTTCCTTTGTTCTACTGCATTATTGACTGTATGTTTTGTTATTCCATGTGCAACTCTTGTGTTGTTGTATGTGTCGAATTGCTACGCTTTATCTTGGCCAGGTCGCAGTTGCAAATGAGAACTTGTTCTCAACTAGCCTACCTGGTTAAATAAAGGTGAAATAAAAACATTTTAAAAATGCTTGATAATGTATGTGATATCAACAGAGAAGTATATTTTCTGGGTGATTTAAATGTTGACTGGCTTTCATCAAGCTGCCCACTCAAAAAAAAGTTTTCAACTGTAACCAGTGCCTGCAACCTTGGATCAGGCTGTCAGTCAACCTACTAGGATAGTTACAAACAGCACAGGAATGAAATCATCAACATGTATTAATCACATTTTTACCAAGGCTGCAAATATTTGCTTTAAAGCGGTATCCAAATCCATAGGATGTAGTGATCACAATATAATAGCCATATCTAGGAAAACCAAAGTTCCAAAGGCTGGGCCTAATACAGTGAAGAAGAAGTCACACAAGAAGTTTAGTAGTGATTCATAAACATAAATGATTCTGAGCTATTATCCACTGTATAAAACCACTGCTATTGCTTTTGAATATTTTTTTGACCTAAAATTAAATGTAGAGATTCAGATGATTAGCCTTGATTGATGATGTAAGAATATTTTCTGGTCTGTGGTGTGTAATAAGGAGCAACCAGATGCTGCACTTGACGCATTTATGAAACTACTTATTCAAGTTACTAAAAAGCACGCACCCATTAAGAAAATTACTGTAAAAACTGGTAAATCTCCTTGGATTGATGAGGAATTGAAAAATTGTATGGTTGAGAGGGATGAGGCAAAAGGTATGGCAATTAAGTCTGGCAGCCAAACTGATTGGCAAACGTACTGCAAATTAAGAAATCGTGTGACTAAACTAAATAAAAATAAACTACACTATGAAATAAAGATAACTTATATAAAGAATGACAGTAAAAAGCTTTTAGGGCACCTTTTATAACTAGGGGGCAGTATTTTCATTTTTGGATAAAAAAAATTCCCGTTTTAAAAGCCTAGCCATAGCATTATGCCATGATAAACTTACACAAATGCTTGTCTAGCGTTGGCTGTAAAGCATATTTTGAAAATCTGAGATGACAGTGTGATTAACAAAAGGCTAAGCCGTGTCTCAATATATTTCATTTGTGATTTTCATAAATAGGAAGATTTTCTAGGAAGATTTACGTCCGCTGCGTTATGCTAATTATTTTGAGGCTATGGTTACGCTCCCGCATGCGGGTTTGAGAGTCATGAGAAGTTAAATTAAATTTGGGGGGAAAAGGCCAACTTGGCTCCTTCATTTATTGAATCAGATAGCTCATTCATCACAAAGCCCACTGATATTGCAAACTACTTTAAATGAAGAGCCTAGTTGGTTTAGCCAAAGAAAAAGTCAGGAACCTTCCCGCTGGCCATGATTGGCTGAGATAATGAGTGAGCTGGACATGCTGAGAGACGAGTTTCAGATTGTTCTGTGGTGTAGCACCTTGTCTCTCTAAAATGAGCTGCTCGTTATGCATAGATAATCCTTCTACTGCAGTTTGTTTTAAGATATAACGTTAGCCATTGTTAGGTTCTTATTTTTCAGAGAAAATAACCCACGGACACTAGAGAAGCTTGTAGTGGAAATTTCCTGTATTACCAAATCATGAGAAGCAAACCACACACCAGACAGAGTTATCATATCATTAATTTTATATGACCTCCATCACAACCCTGTGACTCTCAGATCAATTCAGTGTCTATAAATGAATTCTCTGAGAGTGCTTACACATTGCAACTGAGATCCTTTATAGCAAAGACACACATAGCCAGACAGCATTGGCCATAAATTATAGTTCAGCTTTGTCTCCTAAACTATGTTCTTATCTCGCTCTTGGTACCACTCAGGACCAACACCATTACCTCACCCAATGGCATATATCAAATACACCCCCTCCTGGACAAGATCACAGAGAGACAGTGACTGGCACACAGACATTGTAGAGCCAAGAGATAATTGGTTCCCGCTCAATCATCCCTTCACATGGTTTAAAAGATACGTTTCTGTGGCCCAAGTAACTGAACCCTGACAGAGAACAGATAACTGCAAACGGCCAACACTATAGTACAACAAAATACATTCTAAATGACAAGTATCTCACAAGCATATTATGAAAATAAAACATATTATCTATGTTACCCAACTAATTCTGATTCTGACACGACAAGCTTTAACCAAGTTTAATTCTTCCCAAAGGTTCTGTACGTACAGCTGTAATTCAGACACTTCAACATTTGTCCCACTCAGATATATATCCCACTTAAAACACTCCTTCTTCTCTCCAATCCTTACATCTTATGGTTTAACAGGAAAATAGTAACAAATCCCAAACCCGTATTACTCCCTTCAGGTGACCTGTCCTCACCTCCTGACCTCAACCCCTCCTTCAGCTAATCCACAGATGTCCATCTGTCTTTCCTGAATCAAGACAGTTCTCTGCTCCCGTCCCCAACACATTCCAACACATTCCACAGCTATCTGTCTTTCTACAGAGGCCGAGCCTCTTTCTCCTTTGATTCTATGCTTCTTTCCTATCATTTATTTAATATCTAAATGTTCAAAATGTTGAATCCAACACCATAGAGAACTGCAAATATGTTGCTTCTCAATAAAATTGCTGCCCTGAATTTATCAGGCGCTATCGACAAAGGTCCGTGTGAATAAGTTGTGGTGGACTACTTTCTGGAGGATGATCGTGCCATGCTGACTCTCTCTGACTCTGAAAATGAATCAGACGATGAGGAAATCCCTGATGTAGGTAAAAAAAAAAGACATTGTATACTCTTCTGTGATGATGGTGGTGGGGAAGAAACGACAATCAACAGTGTTGTTGTCAAGGAAGAATTTGACCGAGTTTTGAAATTAGTGGAACACACCGGGCCAAACAAGCTGTGCAAACTTAACGGAAACAACACAGGACGTCTTATTTAATGAAAGGGGTTGCAGTCTGCCGTGAAGCTTTCATCCATGTAAATGGTAAGAATCTAGCTACAGTTTCAGATATTATACGTTTCAAATTTAGTCAGAAAGTTGTTTTTATTGCATGTTAAGGCTTGCTGTTAGCTAGCCAGCTGGAGTTCGATGGCTGGCTTGCTAGCTAACATTAACATTGAACCTAATTTATTTGGTTAACTTTTAGCTATAACAATAGGTTTGTATTGCTAGTAGTGTTACTCTATGGCTTGGGATTATAGTTAATTTTTTAGATAGCTAATGTTAATGTGACATGTCTAAACAAAATTACCCCAAGTTAAAGCTTGCTGTTAGATAGCTAATGTTAGATGAGGTTAGATGGCTGGCTTGCTAGCTAACATTAATTTAAGTGTACGAATTATGTGTAACGTTAGTGATGTTGTCTAAGACTGTCATTTCGCATTGCTAGTCATAGCCTAATGTTAGCTAACTAACATTGAACCTATTTGGTAAGTATGACAATCGGTTTGTATTGCTATTTAAAGCTTGCTGTTATCTACCCAGCTGACGTTAGATGGCTGGCTAGCTAACATTACATGTATGAAGTGTGTGTAGTGATGTTATGTCAGAATGCCATTTCACATCTATTGTATAATAATGCTAAAATATTTGTATCTGGAATTTGTCTTTCAGCATCAGTAGAACACGCCTGATTCTCCTGCACTGGTCATACAAGGAGAATGGTCTAATGGCTCCCATCAAAAAGAGAGCTGGCCCAAGAAAGCAAAGGCAGCAGTGCAGTCATCAACTACATGGACCATTTCTTCACCAACTACGGAATTGGGGAAACACGTGTTGACCTGAATTGTGATAACTGCAGTGGCCAAAACAAGAACGAGTTTGTGCTCTGGTATTTGCCTGGGGGACCATGCACAAGCTGCACCACAGTCTGGACCTTCACTTCAGGATCACAGGCAACACCAAGCAGCGCTTCAGAAAGACCAGAGTGAACACTTTGTCTGAGATTGCTGGTGTTGTTTAGGACAGCACTGTGACAGGGGGCAACATCCCACAGCTGGTTGGACTGGAGGATGGTACGGTGCTGCCACAGATCAAGCAGTGCAAGCACTTTAGGTGAAAATCCTTTTCATTGCATGAGGTTATTCTTCTTATCTAAACTCGGGAGGTGAGTTGATGTTGTTCAGGGTTGTAATGTCTTCTGATTTTTGTTGTTGTTATTCCCTGTTTTACAGCTTCGATGCTCTGAAGCCTGGTGTTGTTGCTGCGCAACGCAGAAATCCTACCTTCCATAGACGGTCTGCCTGTAAAAGCACCACCTGGACTTGACACAGCTAGAAGATCAGGGAGTTTTGCGACGAAGAGGCTATGGACATCATATGCTCTGCACCAAAGTCAAGAGCAGGATAGAAACAGGCTCTCCAAATCTAGATTCCCTTGTTCATGTGTGGTTCGGACTTACCAGTTTTTCTATTTTTGTATTTATTATGGATCCCCATTAGCTGCTACCAAAGCAGAAGCTACTCTTCCTGGTGTCCAGCAAAACAAAGGCAGCTTATACACTTTTAAAACATTACAATACATTCACAGATTTCGCAACACACTGTGTGCCCTCAGGCCCCTACTCCACCACGACCACATATACACAGTACTAAATCCATGCGTATGTATAGTGCGTATGTTATAGAATGTGTTGTGTGTGTGTGTGTGTGTATGCATGTGTGTATGCATGTGTCTGTGCCAATGTTTGTGTTGCTTCACAGTCCCCACTGTTCCATAAGTTGTTTTATCTGTTTTTAATATTACAATTATACAATTTATAAGGCACGTATTTTGTATTTCTTACACTTGGATAATGCTTTTCACATTCTCTACTGGTTGAAATTAAGTCTCTCGTGATGAAATAATACACCTATTATGTGTCCTCAGATCAGTGCATATCTGAACCGTACCTTTATTTGCCAAGGCAGAGTACATGATCAGCGAATATATTCAATGTACAGGCTACACTGTGGGGATCTCATGCTTGGTAATAACTACATGCATACGACTTGCATCCTTGGCATAATAAAGTTATATCATATTCTACTAAAAACATAGGCTTCATTGGTGCCATTCAGACTGTTTTTAAGTTGAAACAACCGACCATGAGGTTATGAGCTAGGTTCATAGCTAGGTTCTGAACTAATATTTATACCAAACATTTTTATACCATACATAGATCAGCTACATACACTACATGGCCAAAAGTACAGTTGAAGTCAGAAGTTTACATATACCTTAGCCAATTTCACAATTCCTGACATTTAATTAGTAAAAATTCCCTGTCTTAGGTCAGTTAGGATCACCACTTTACTTTAAAAATGTGAAATGTCAGAACAATAGTAGAGAGAATGATTTATTTAATATTTTATTTCTTTCATCACATTCCCAGTGGGTCAGAAGTTTACATACACTCAATTAGTATTTGGTAGCAATTGCCTTTAAATTGTTGAACCTGAATCAAACGTTTCAGGTAGCCTTCCACAAACTTCCCACAATAAGTTGGGTGAATTTTGGCCCATTCCTCCTGACAGAGCTGGTGTAACTGAGTCAGGTTTGTAGGCCTCCTTGCTTTCACATACTTTTTCAGATCTGCCCACAAATTTTCTATGGGATTAAGCTCAGGGCTTTGTGATGGCCACTCCACCTTGACTTTGTTGTCCTTAAGCCATTTTGCCACAACTTTGGAAGTATGCTTTGGGGTCATTGTCCATTTGGAAGACCCATTTTGCGACCAAGATTTAACTTCAAGACTGATGTCTTGAGATGTTGCGTCAATATAGCCACATCATTTTCCTACCTCATGATGCCATCTATTTTGTGAAGTGCACCAGTCACTCCTGCAGCAAAAGCACCCCCAAAACATGATGCTGCCACCCCTGTGCTTCACGGTTGGGATAGTGTTCTTCGGCTGCAAGCCTCCCCCTTTTTCCTCCAAGCATAACGATGGTCATTATGGCCAAACACAGTTCTATTTTTGTTTCATCAGACCAGAGGACATTTCTCCAAAAAGTATGATCTTTGTCCCCATGTGCAAACTGTAGTCTCGCTTTTTATGGCGGTTTTGTAGCAATGGCTTCTTCCTTGCTCAACGGCCTTTCAGGTTATGTCGATATGGAACTCGTTTTACTGTGGATAAAGATACTTTTGTGCCTGTTTCCTCCAGCATCTTCACAAGGTCCTTTGCTGTTGTTCTGGGATTGATTTGCACTTTTTGCACCAAAGTACATTCATCTCTAGGAGACAGAACGCGTCTCCTTCCTGAGCAGTATGATGGCTGCTTGGTCCCATGGTGTTTATACTTATGTACTACTGTTTGTACAGATGAACGTGGTACCTTCAGGCGTTTCTAAGTTGCTCCCAAGGATGAACCAGACTTGTGGAGGTCTACAATTTTTTTTCTGAAGTCTTGGCTGATTTCTTTTGATTTTCCCATGTCAAGCAAGGCACTGAGTTTGAAGGTAGGCCTTGAAATACATCCAAAGGTACATCTCTAATTGACTCAAATTATGTAAATTAGCCTATCAGAAGCTTCTAAAGCCATGACATAATTTTCTGGAGTTTTCCAAGCTGTTTAAAGGCACAGTCAACTTAGTGTATGTGAACTTCTGACCCACTGGAATTGTGATACAGTGAAATAAGTTAAATAATCTGTCTGTAAATAATTGTTGGAAATATTACTTGTGTCATGCACAAAGCAGATCTCCTAACCAACTTGCCAAAACTATAGTTTGTCAAAAATAAATGTATGGAGTGGTTGAAAAACAAGGTTTTAATGACTTCAAATGTATGTGAACACCCGTTCGAATTAGTGGATTCGGCTATTTCAGCCACACCCGTTGCTGACAAGTGTACAAAAATCGAGCACACAGTCATGCAATCTCCAAAGACAAACATTGGCAGTGGAATAGCCTTACTGAAGAGCTGTGACTTTTAACATGGCACTGTCATAGGATGCCACCTTTCCAACAAGTCAGTTCGTCAAATTTCTGCATTACTAGAGCTGTCCCGGTCAACTGTAAGTGTTGTTATTGTGACATGGAAAACATCTAGCAGCAACAAAGGCTCAGCCACAAAGTGGTAGGCCACACAAGCTCACAGAATGGGACCACCGAGGGCTGAAGTGCGAAGAGCATCTGTCCTCAGTTGCGACACTCACTATTGAGTTCCAAACTGCCTCTGGAAGCAAAGTCAGCAGAAGAACTGTTCGTCGGGAGGTTGATGAAATGGGTTTCCATGGCCGAGCAGCCACACAAAAGCTTAAGATCAGGTTGTAAAAGCTCGCCGCCATTGGACTCCGGAGCAGTGGAAATGTGTTCTCTGGAGTAATGAATCACACTTAAACACCATCTGGCAGTCCAACGGACAAATCTGGGTTTGGCGGATGCCAGAACTCTACCTGCCCGAATGCATAGTGCCAACTGTAGGGTTTGGTGGAGGATAAATAATGGTCTGGGGCTGCTTTTCATGTTTCGGGCTAGGCCCCTTAGTTCCAGTTAAGGGAAATCTTAACAGTAATGACATTCTAGACAATTCTGTGCTTCCAACTTTGTGGCAACATCTTGGGTAGGCCCTTTCCTGTTTAGTGTAGATTGGAGGAAAATAAACAATTTTATCAATTTTAGAAAAAGGCATTAATAGTGGAAAAGGTCAAAGGGGTCTGAATACTTTCAGAATGCACGGTAAACCAAATAATCTATTAATAAACTAAATGTTTGCCTGCCGTGGCCTGAAGCCAATAGTTCCAAATTATACAGCAAATAAAAAGGGGTTGTCGTCACCATAAAAAGGTGAATGGAGGGCTTATTCCAGGCAGACGTTCACACCTGTGCAGTTTTATGAAAGGTCTGATAACAGGAAACATGCAATGCGCCAAGGAAATAAATCTCAATAATTTTGTACATGCGTAGACTTCAGAAATGGAACAAGCAGACATTTAGAAATTGAATGGTTATAATTGAGGCAGCATGACATTTTTGCCCAAAACCTGGTTGCCTCTGCAAGGAGGCAAGTAGATATTCCAGCATGAACAAATATTACTCAGTTTAATATTCTTAAATATTTGTGTGTATACCAAATGGGAGGAGAATAGAAGTGTGCTACAGACAGTATTGAGCAAGTAAAGAAACTGGATGACTTTAAAATACATTTTAATCAAGGTCTTTACAAAATCAAATCTTGATTAGAAAACAGATACTGAAAAACCAAATGTCTCTAAATGAGCACAACTGAAATCAGTCATTACGTTTTCAGAGCTCATGGAGCTTAAAACATTGAATAATATTCTGATGTATAATTGAAACTGCAATGTTCGAATTGTATTTTTTCTCCAAAAATAATCAATATCCTCTTTTCTTGTGTCTGGGTGTCTTAAGTTGTACACTTCAGGGAAAACATGCCCATCAAAGCGATCAAACACAAGACAATGTATGAACAAGAATACATTTTACAAAAGATAAAATGGTAAATTGTCCAGATCCACCAATAAACTCTTCAGGGACTATAATCCCTTTATTAGACTGGCTGAAACTCCACCAACAAACTCTTCAGGGACTATAATCCCTTTATTAGACTGGCTGAAACTCCACCAACACTGTTGGATGTGGCTATGCAAATAAAGCTTTGATTCTTTTCACCACCAACATAAGGAAAGTCTCAGCAAAAAATAAATGTACTGAAAAAAATAAAATCTTACTTAATCTACTAACAAAAGAAAAACATACTGCCATAACTTGCAGGAATGAAAAACAGACCATCGACAATAAAATGTCAAACTTTTAAAAAGAGAAAATAATCAATTATACAGTGTCCAACAAATCAGTTTGTGTCTCGCTGTGAGATCATCGGCGAGCAGGAGGGATCAGGAGCTGGGTAGCCGTCACAGAATCAGGAAAAAGGTTGTGATATGTCGGGAGAGGGACGTATGCTGCTGTGATCATTTTACCTGTGAAGAAAATTACAGTTCAGACAAAAACATCTTCATAAACAATGACTGCATCACTGACAATTTACAGTCACCAGCCAGGTCATTAAGTACACCACGTCGGTCCCAAAAACGGATCGCTCCTACAGTGAGTCACATTGCCGTGGCAGACAAGCATCCAGTTACTTTTGTTTGAAAGTTAGAAATGGATAAAACGAGGGCCTAAGAGACTGAGCGTGGTATCGTCGGTGCCAGGCGTACCGGACCCAGTATCTCAGAAACGACCAGCCTCCTGGGATTTTCACACACGACAAAAGACATTGTCGACGGCAGTCCTGTGGGTGAAAACGGCTCAATGAGAGGACGAAGGAGAATGGCAAGAACCGTGTGAGCTAACAGGCGGGCCACAATTGGACAAATAACAGCGCAGTACAACAGTGGTGTGCAGAAAGGCATCTCGATACACACAACTCGTCGATCCTTGCTTGGTCTATTGCAGCAGAAGACCACACCGGGTTCCCCTCCTATCAGCTAAAATGCACATGTTCACAAAAACTGGACAATTGAGCGGGAAAACATTGCCTGGAATATGACAGCAAGTTCAGTTTACTTCAGTGGCGTGCACAGTTCCCAGACCTCAACCCAATAGAGCCCCTTTGGAATGAGATAGAACAGACTGTTTGCAGCATGAATGTACCACCATCCAATCTGCAGAAACTGATGCCATCGCGTCAGCACAGACAAACATCCATGTGGACGGTTTCCGACACCTTGTACAATGCCCCCCAAAATTCTGGCTGTTCTGGAGACAAAGGGGGATGCGACACAATTACTAGATGGGTGTACCTAAAAATAAAAAAAACTGTCCGGTGAGTGTATAACGAGTACCAGTCAGTCAGTTCTCTTACCTGCAAAATATCGACCATGTAATGCGTTTACTGCAGCCATGGCAGCAGGAATGGTTGGACATTTCACATACACGTTGCCCTAAAAATAAAAACAATAACATTAATTTCTATTTAAGACTGCAACCATTTCGAAACCATTCAACTACACTTAAGTCTTACTTCAGTGGAATTCTTATCGACGTATATGTGCACAACTCCTCCATGTTTGTTGCATTCCTCAATGACATCATGCTGAATGTCAACATCCCAGCCTGGGTCATCTTCACTGTAAAACCAGATGGGAATTCATCACCCACAAGGGACTAGTGATTGGGACCAGTATTTGGGAACAAATATCATCTTAAGGTCAAAGAAGTGTATGGTTTGTGTACTTTCAGCAGCTGGCCCCACTTGGGTTACAAAGATGCTGCATTGAACAACTAGATTAATAGTTCAATACTTACGACTGAGGGTTGAACATGTTAGACAGCTGGAAACAGTGTGTAGCAAGTGGCTGGGATGGCAAGTTCATAGCTGTATTCATGTTCATATTCATGTTCATGTTCATAGCAGGATTCATGGCAGCTAAAACAAAAAAGTCAAAATACATCATATCACACTAAACTAACTGAACTTTATTCGTGTTTAATGTGCGTGTCAAGCCAGCCCAGTTCTGAAGCGATTCTCACAGACCAGCTCCTCGCATCATATCAACCAATCATAGCGTCTCACTGGCAAAATCAACAGATTCAATCAATGCCGGATAAAACATGCCCTTTCCAAACAGCTCAGAGAAAAAGAGCCATGACAGTGAGATGGGCTTGTACAATTGATCATCCTTTTATTACCTGATACAGCAGCCATGGCACCAATAGCAATGGCCCCACTCATCTGTAGGGCTTGCTGTGCGGCTGGAGGAATTTGCAGTCCCGTGCCTGAAAGATATTGGGCTCGACATTTGTACTTGTTCACACTTTATAAATCGGTTCTGAAGTGAAACTCAGTATAGAATGAGACATGATTTAAGTATTATTTCAAGATTCTGTGAATACAGCCCCTGGGCTCTCAGGCTTTACCTTCAGCCAGTCTGGCCATGAGCTGCAGGCGCCCGGTGGTGCCTAGGTCAATGCCCGTCCTCTCCAGCTCGTCGCTGTCCAGGAATGAACTGGCGGTGGAGGCATCTGTGCGCTCCGTGACATGGCCCACCTTCATGGGCCGGCCGGCCAGCTCAAACCCGTTCAACTGCTCCAGGGCCTTCTTGGCACACTCTGCGTCCGAGAACTAGAGGACACAAATGCCATTTAAATGACTTACATAAACACCAATCAGGGTTTATACAGACTTTTTTTTTAGGGGTGGATCGGCTTAATATTGCGGAAAGATTGTTGCTTCCATCAATGTAATTGTCAATCCCCCCATATATTTTGGGGGGTAAATAAATAATTATATATACAGTGGGGCAAAAAGGTATTTAGTCAGCCACCAATTATGCAAGTTCTCCCAATTAAAAAGATGAGGCCTGTAATTTATCATAGTCATCTGTCATACTTCAACTATGACAGACAAAATGAGAAGAAAAAAAATCCAGAAAAATCACATTGTAGGATTTTTAATGAATTTATTTGCAAATTATGGTGGAAAATAAGTATTTGGTCAAAAACAAAAGTTTCTCAATACTTTGTTATATACCCTTTGTTGGCAATGACAGAGGTCAAACGTTTTCTGTAAGTCTTCACAAGGTTTTCACACACTGTTGCTGGTATTTTGGCCCATTCCTCCATGCAGATCTCCTCTAGAGCAGTGATGTTTTGGGGCTGTTGCTGGGCAACACGGACTTTCAACTCCCTCCAAAGATTTTCTATGGGGTTGAGATCTGGAGACTGGCTAGGCCACTCCAGGACCTTGAAATGCTTCTTACGCAGCCACTCCTTCGTTGCCCGGGCGGCGTGTTTGGGATCATTGTCATGCTGAAAGATCAGTCGTCCTGGTCCCTTTGCAGAAAAACAGCCCCAAAGCATGATGTTTCCACCCCCATGGTGTTCTTTGGATGCAACTCAGCATTCTTTGTCCTCCAAACACGACGAGTTGAGTTACCAAAAAGTTTTATTTTGGTTTCATCTGACCATATGACATTCTCCCAATCTTTTTTTTACCTTTAACTAGGCAAGTCAGTTAAGAACAAATTCTTATTTTCAATGACGGCCTAGGAACATCCGGTTAACTGCCTTGTTCAGGGGCAGAACGACGGATTTGTACCTTGTCAGCTCGGGGATTTGAACTTGCAACCTTCCGGTTACTAGTCCAACGCTCTAACCACTAGGCTACCCTGCCGCCCCTTTTCTGGATCATCCAAATGCGCTCTAGCAAACTTCAGACAGGCCTGGACATGTACTGGTTCATTAAAACCTCTTATGGCTGCGATCCCTGTACAGGGATCAACATCAGGGAAAATTTCAGAGTGACAACTAAAAATACGTCGTAACATTAAACATTCTTGAAAATGCAAGTGTCTTGCATCCTTCAAAAGATTAGAATCTTGATAGTCAAACTACGTTTTCCGATTTAAAATAGCTATTTCAGAGAACAAATGCTATGCTTTTGTTTGAGAAGAGCAATCAACAGAAACATTTTCCGCCATGACAGTTTTTACACATTCACATCTGAAGGTAAAATTATGACTTACATTCTGATATCTTGCTCTTATTTCTCTTCCTGAGGGTCCCAGTGATCAAATTAAGTGCCGTTTTCTTTGATAAAATACATTTTTATTGCCTTGCGCAACCAATAATGTTTGCGAAGCTTCATTGATTGACTATTTCTGCCCAATGACCACTGATCTTAAAATCGAACTGGGTAGATAGCCAATGAGCTGAGGTAAACTCCAGTATGTAATGGTTTTGGGTTGGACCACCATTCCTTGTTTGTAAATGCACGCTTAAGGAACTCCATTCTAGCCTTGACTATCAGAGGACTTGCTGTGATGCTTGTTACGCGCAGCAGTATTTCGGAAAATTGTATTTTCCACAATTTCATTGAAGCTATCATGGCGAAGAAATCAGGAAAAGCAGAGTCTAAAGTGAAAGTGAAAAAGTGAAAGATTTTTTGTTTGAGGAATCTTTGTGTTATTTTTTTTGGTAACATTTCTTCAGAAAAATACAATTTTTTTTATCAACTAATATATTTGAGTTTAATCACAATATTTGTTGTATTATTTGTTCTGTCTTTTCAGGTGGATTAAACTGAAATTGCAACCAACTTTAAGGCTCATTTAAAAAAATTACGATATTTGAGATCATTTCCTTTTCAAACAACGGAAAGTGAGCAGGTGTAATCTGAATAAAAGGAAAAAAGCCATTCTTGAACACCATTTACTAGAGAACCAGTTTGGATTTAAGTATGACTTTTGTATGACTGATGCCTTTAGTGAGGGTCTAAATGCTTTAATATTTAATCATTTCTGGCCTCTGAATTAATATTAGTTTTATAAATAGGGCCTTTTAATTTTGTCTGGCTTGCCATTCCAGATAAAATGGAGGGTTTTTGTTCATATCATTTGAAAAGCAGGTCACTAGCAGGTCACTAGGTGTAGGACAAACCACAAGAAAATAGGTAAACTGACATAACTAAAGAGTTAATCAGGGTGATTTTTCCACAACTTTCTCAAGCACTTAATTATAAAATTGAGGTCCTTAAATTGTTGTGTAAGAGAAAAGTCCAACTAAACTGCTAAGAATAAAGCATTATGCATTGACATTAAATTATAACATTCTAAAATAAGTCCAAATAAAGTTGCCACTGAAAATGCCTGCATCCATGGCGATTTTTACACCAGTAGATGCTCCAGACAGAAACCATAATTAAAGCTGCAAGCAGCAATGCTGGGGTAGAAGCTATGGGCTCACTGTGCAAACCATCAGGACAAATTGGGCACATTACCCTAAGATAAGATACTTCTGTAACCAAATTGAAATAAATTCATTATGAATTCCTTATATAAACTGTAACTCAGTAAAATCTTTGAAATTCTTGCGTTTACATTTTTGTTCAGTACAATATGACCCCACTATGGAAAGGGTAGACTCATGAACACGATGGCGTTCTCCATTTTGCTTCTGATGTGTCTGATGGTAACCCATACAAACAAATGGAAGTATGGGAGGTAGTTTATGACAAAAATAAAAATGTGTCCAAAAAAACTTCTTTTTTTTAGCATTCTTATATATCCTAGACTTCAAAACCTGATTCCTTTGATTTATATTTTGACTGTCTTTTTTGCCAAGTATTGCATTTATCATGGATCCTGCCAAAGCAGCAGCTACACTTCCTGGGGTCCAGCAAAATTAAGGCAGTTTATACAATTTTAAAAACATTACAATATCACAGATTACACAGCACACGGTGTGTCCCCAGGACCCTACTCAACCACTACAGTACTAAATCAATGTGTGTGTGTGTGCCAATGTTTGTGTTGCTTCACAGTCCCCACTGTTTCATAAGGTGTTTATTTATACAGTTAAAAAAATCTAATTTCACTGCTTGCGTCAGTTACTTGATGTGGAATAGAGTTCCATGTAGTCATGGCTCTATGTAGTACTGTGTGCCTCCCATAGCCTGTTCAGGACTTGGAGACTGAAGAGACCTCGTGGTCTTGTGGGGTACGCATGGGTGTCCGTGCTGCCCTGTTCTGAGCAAATTGCAATTTTCCTAAGTCCTTTTATGTGGCACCAGACCACACGACTGAACAGTAGTCAAGGTGCAACAAAACCAGGGCCTGTAGGACCTGCCTTGTTGATAGTGTTAAGGAAGGGCATCGCTTTATTAGATAGACTTCTCCCCATCTTAGCTACTACTGCATCAATATGTTTTGACCATGACAGTTTACAATCTAGTGTTACTCCAAGCAGTTTAGTCATCTCAACTTGCTCAATTTCCACATGATTTATTAAGATACTTGGTTAAGGTTTAGGGTTTAGGGAGTGTTTTGTTCCAAATACAAAGCTTTAAGTTTGAAATATTTAGGGCTAACATTCCTTGCAGACAGAGGTTGTTCTGAAACTAACTGCAGCTCTTTGAGTGTTGCACTCATTTCATTCGGTATAATAGTTGACATGTATAGTGTTAAGTCATCCGCATACATAGAAACTCTGGCTTTACTCAAAGACAGTGGCATGTCATTTGTAAAAATTGAAAAAGGGCCTAAACATCTACACTGGGGAATTCCTGACTTTAATTGGATTATGTTTGAGAGGCTTCCATTAAAGAACACCCTCTGTGTTCTGTTAGACAAGTAACTCTATCCACATTATAGCAGGGGGTGTAAAGCCATAACATATGTTTTTCAAGCAGCAGACTATGATCAATAATGTCAAAAGCTGCACTGAAGTATAACAAAACCGCTCCAAAAATAATTTTATCATCAATTTCTCTCAGCCAATCAATTACATTTGTGTAAGTGCTGTGCTTGTTGAGTGTCCTTCCCTATATAAGCATGCTGCAATTCTGTTGTCAATTTGTTTACTATAAAATAGCATTGTATCTGTTCAAACCATTTTTTACTGAAGTTTACTAAGGGTTGGTAACAGGCTGATTGGTTGGCTATCTGAGCCAGTAAAGGGGGCTTTTACTATTCTTGGGTAGAGAAATGACTTTAGCTTCCCTCTAGGCCTAAGAGCACACTCTAGTAGGCTTAGATTGAAGATGTGGCAAATAGGAGTAGCAATATCGTCTGCTGTTATCCTCAGTAATTTTCCATCCTGATTGTCAGACCCCGTTGGCTTGTGAATGTATGAATGTCATTCAATGTGTTTCTATGGGCTATAGTAAAGGCCAAATTATTATTTTAATATACCTAAAATCCAAAATCAAACAGCTAAATGATCCATGGTATGACCATGTTAAAACTCTTTAGCTTAATTGATTGGCCAAGTTTTAGGTACTAGTACAACTAAATATTTAGTTGGTAGAACTTTGGTTCATAGATGCCACATTATGCTTTGTACAGATCGGTCATTCGGTACCAGAGAAGTAGCGTTGTGTTTATCACAAAAAACGAGATGGCAGGAAATCCATTATGGCAGACCTTATGGGTCAGAGGCAAATGTTTATTTTGAAGGACAAAGACCAAATTTCATGACTAGGTCAAATGGGTTGAGGGGCGTGACCTTTCAAAGTATGCATGTGAAATAGATTGTTTTAACACCATCATGTGGCCTAATGGCATGGCACAAGATGGTGTGGAATTTGGCCCACCATCATGCCAGGTTTGACCCTCCTAGGCCTCATGACACGGGAATTATAATTTTTCACCCAAATTGCCAGAAAAATAAAATAAATAATAATAATAACTGCAAGTAGCAATGCCAGGGTTCAGGATGTGGGCCCACAGTGCCATCATCAGGACAAATTTGACACATCACCTTCTGTACCCCTTATCTCACTTGCCAAATACCACAACTAAAACACATCATGCAATATTCCTATTTTGGACTATTTTATGCTGACGACTTTAAATGTCTTCAACCACAACCGCTAGGCACCAAATTTGGTATATAGCTTGTATGGATGCAAATCTTCAAACGCAATATTTTCCACAACTATATGGCTGCAATAAGCCAATGAGCTTGCATGAACGGTTATGTCCAACAGCACCCCCAAGCGGCAAACAACCATACTTTACAGGTTAGCTGGACACCGCCCCGAGCGTGTGCTAAATTTCATCAGTCAAACAGAGCAAGAGAAACTTGTGTACGTTATAGCGCCACCGTGTGGCCGATGTGTATGTTTGAGAGAATGCCAAGTGTGCAAAGCTGTCAACAAGGCAAAGGGTGGCTACTTTGAAGAACTGAAAAGATATATCTTGATTTGTTTAACACTTCTTTGGTTGCTACATGATTCATGTGTTATGTAATTGTTTTGATGTCTTCACTATTATTCTACAATGTAGAAAATAGTCAAAATAAAGAAAAAACCTTGATTGAGGAGGTGTTCAAACTTTTGACTGGTACCGTGTGTGTAATAAATAAATAATACACACCCCCCACCTGAGACCTGGGTTCTATCAGTTCTAGCCTAGTTAGTCAAAGCTGCCTGAAAAAAAAAGAGGAGTCACATGTTGATAAACGATTTCTTCACATTATATGCGCAGCAATGCACACGCGGTTGTTTGTTCCATAATGCAATTAGCAGGGAAACACCATTGTGAAAGGTTTCACGTGACAGATTAATATATGCAACAACTAGCATGGGTTGCTAATATGAATAGGATTGTGCCTTTGGCTACTGGACAACAAAAGAAAGTTGATTTGAAAACCAATAGAACAGGAGAGAAAGACTTAATGGTATATGGAAATCTTTAAAAAATAATTGCCTAGACGTTTGGTTGGATTTTGGCTAGGCTACTTTGAAGCAAGATACTACATACGAGTCATGTCTTAAAACATTTAGGTTTCAAACAATTAAATACATGTTAAAAATGCATACTGCCTCTAGCTCATTTAAAAGTAATGTGACGTGCTGAAGCCTGCCTAGCTGCCTAAGCACTTGACTACTGAAAGAGAAGCGCACTTCAATTGCCAGCCGAGAATTATTTATTTTTTTACACTCAATTGCCTTCAGAATTGTTGCCCAATTATTGGGCTTATTAAAGCACGTTTCACTCCACCAGCAACAAACAGCAGTTTGAACTCTATCAGCAGCTCTCACGCTACATCACTGACATTTCATATCAATGAATATGCAAAAATACATTACTTCGCAATGGGATTTTTTCTTTTTTGGGGACAATAGGCAACTTGATTAATCTGCTTTACATATATTTTATCGTCCAAAATCCGGATATTACCGACTAATGGAAACCCTGGTGTGCATGTAAACGAGGGGATTTAAGTTCATAATAGAGGAAAAGATTAGATTGACTGGATTTAGTGTGATACTTACAGTGATGAAGCCATATCCTTTAGATCTTCCAGTCTCACTGTCCATCATGAGCTGAATACTCTCAATCTGGTGGAAAGAAATGGATAACAGATTAAAATCTGCATAGCACTGATATACTGTAGCCCTACAATCTGTGTGTCCACTCTTTTCATAGGCTTAGGCTTTTGGTTGCATTCAAGACAAGGTTGTTTTTATTGACCCCTGTTTTTTGGCATATGAGTGCCTGTCATTTTGATATTAAAAAGATGCTGCTAATGTCTCCAGTCATATATGACATAATGACATTAAATGGTTTTATAAAGGACCATATTTTTTCACACCCAGTTAAATAAAAAATACATACCCTAATAAACGCTTATGCTCAGCTCTAGGCCTGCTCATCTGCTCTCTGTTCAGAACTGTTATTTTTGCAAACAGTGAGTGAGTTATATTAACTTACAACAATGACTTGGCCTACTGTTAACAAATCTATACACCGGCCAACCTTAAAGTATTTTATCAGTACCACTTTAGCCCTGGACCCCATGACGGCACACACACTGCTCAAATCATAGGAAAATGCATTTTTTTTGCCTATTGATGTCATGTTGGCCAGTAGGAATGTTAGGCTATAGACTTATGGGTCCTTGGCTGCTCTTCAGTAGCTAACTAGAAATATGTTTAAAACTTCTTTGGGATAGGGGGCAGTATTTTCACATCCGGATGAAAAGCGTGTACAAAGTAAACTACCTGCTTCTCAGGCCCAGAAGCTAAGACATGCATATTATTAGTAGATTTGGATAGAAAACACTGAAGTTTCTAAAATTGTTTGAATCACGTCTGAGTATAACAGAACTTATGCAGTAGGCAAAACCCCGAGGAATAACCATTCAGAATTATTTACTTTTGAGGTCAGTCTGTTCAATGGGTTCTCATGGGGAAACGATATTTCTTAGACACTTGTTTGCAGTTCCTACCGCTTCCACTGGATGCTACCAGTCTTTGGAATTTGGTTGAGGTTATTCCTTTGTGCAATGAAGAAGTACGGCCATCCTGGAAAAGGGTAACGCTGTTGAGAGTTGGCAAGACTTGAAAAGTAGCGTTAGTTTCCTCTCGTCTTCTATTGAAAACAGATAGACCCGTCTTCAATTTGATCGATTATTAACGTTAAAAATTACCTAAAGTTGTATTACAAAAGTATTTTGAAATGTTTTGGCAAAGTTTACAGGTAACTTGAGATATTTTGTAGTGACAAATCGGAAGCTTTTTTCTGGATCAAACGCGCCAAATAAATTGCCGCGTTTGATCTAGAAAAAAAATTATATATATATATATATATACAGAATTAATCAAACAAAAGGACCATTTGTGATGTTTATGGGTCATATTGGAGTGCCAACAAAAGAAGCTCGTCAAAGGTTGGGCATGTTTTATATTTTATTTATTCTATTTATCTTTGTTTACTGCTGTGCTATCATCAGATAGCTTGTTATGCTTTCGCGGAAAAGCATTGAAAGTTTGAATTTTATAGTATATTATTTGAATCTGGCGCTCTACATTTTCCCTGGCAATTGGCCAAGTGGGACATTTGCATCCCCCTATCCCAGAGAGGTTAACAAGTGTAGCTTTTATTTGGTGTATAGCATGTGTGATTTCACCAAAGTTAAATTTATTTTTATAATAATTTATTTGAATTTGGCGCTCTACATTGTCACTGGATATTGGCCAGGTGGGTCACGACCATCCCACCTATCCCAGAGAAGTTAAATGTACAATCAGGGCTCTCCCCAGGATTTTCTGACAAGACGGTGCTGATGTAGGCCTAGGGTTAGGTTAGAGGGGAGGTCAGGAAAGGGTCCGTGAACTTTCCCCCCCCTTTTTTTTAAACCTGTAACTGCCATTTCCTGAATCTGTCTGAAATTATATCAAACGAATGAACACAGTCGTGTTTGATCAAAAATTAAATTGAGGTGGTTTCAATGACACTTTGCATTTTATAGGTTACATTTACGGTTAATCATTCCAATTAAACAGGTGTTTTTATGTGGAAAGTCAATCAAAATTGTACATTGGCTTCTTAACTATGTTTGGGGAGAAAATACTGAATAATTCAATTACCAGATGCAATGTAGTAGTCCAGCCTCTACAGGATCGGTGTCCCCGCGGGACAGTTTAGCTAACGTGCACTAATGTGATTAGCATGAGGTTGTAAGGAACAAGAAAATTTGCCAGGACATAGACATCTGATTTCAGCAGAAAGATTAACAATAATTTTTAGCTAACTGTACTGTCCAATTTACAGTAGGCATTAGTGAAAAAAGACCATGCTATTGTTTGAGGAGAGTGCACAGTTATGAACTTGAAAATGTATTAATAAACCAATTAGGAACATTTGGGCAGACATGATACAACACTAACCTCTTGCGACAAGTAATCCCGTATCCGGGAGCGTAATCATAGCCTCAAATGCATTAGCATAACGCAGCGGACATAAATACCCCTAGAAACTTTTCCTATTCATGAAAATCGCAAATGAAATGAAATAAAGTTATTCAAACAAGCTTAGCCTTTTGTTAACACCGTCATCTCAGATTTTTTAAATAAGCGTTACAGCCAACGCTAGACAAGCATTTGTGTAAGTTTAGCATGGCATAATGCTATGCTAGGCTGTGCTGGCAGCAGGCAAGATTTTCACAAAAATAAGAAAAGCAACCAAATTAAATAATTTACCTTTGAAGAACTTCAGATGCTTTCACTCAGGAGACTCCCAGTTAGATAGCAAATGTTCTTTTTTTCCAAAAATATTATTTTTGTATCCTCCAACATTAGTTTCACAGTTCCACAAACTTCAAAGTGTTTCCTTTCAAATGGTATCAAGAATATGCATATCCTTGCTTCAGGTCCTGAGCGACAGGCAGTTAGATTTGTGTTATTTTAGGCAAAAATAAACAATTTTAAAAAGGGTCCGATCCTTAAAACCTCTTGAGGATAGGGGAGATGCTAGCGTCTCAACTGGCCAATTGACAGGGGAAATGCAGAGCGCCAGATTCAAATAAAATGCTATAAAATTCAAACTTTCATTAAATCACACATGTAAGATACTCAATTAAAGCTACACTCGTTGTGAATCCAGCAAACATGTAAGATTTTAAAAATGCTTTTCGGCGAAAGCATATGAAGCTATTATCTGATAGCCTGCACCCATCCTCACCAGCAGTAAACATAGGAGCTAGCGTAGCAGGCCCTACACAAAACGCTGAAATAAAATATAAAAAATGCATTACCTTTGACAAGCTTCTTTTGTTGGCACTCCAATATGTCCCATAAACATCACAATTGGTCCTTTTGTACGATTAATTCCATCCATATACACTGCTCAAAAGGGAACACTAAAATAACATCCTAGATCTAAATGAATGAAATATTCTTATTAAAAAAGTGTTTACATAGTTGAATGTGCTGACAACAAAATGACAAAAATTCATGGAAATCAAATTTATCAACCCATGGAGGTCTGGATTTGGAGTCGCACTCAAAATTAAAGTGGAAAACCACACTATAGGCTGATCCAACTTTGATGTAATGTCTTTAAAAGAAGTCAAAATGAGGCTCAGTATTGTGTGTGAACTCCACACGCCTGTATGACCTCCCTACAACACCTGGGCATGCTCCTGATGAGGTGGCGGATGGTCTCCTGAGGGATCTCCTCCCAGACCTGGACTAAAGCATCCGCCAACTCCTGGACAGTCTGTGGTGCAACGAGACATGATGTCCCAGATGTGCTCAATTGGATTCAGGTCTGGGGAAGGGGCGGGCCAGTCCATAGCATCAATGCCTTCCTCTTGCAGGAACTGCTGACACACTCCAGCCACATGAGGTCTAGCATGGTCTTGCATTAGGAGGAACCCAGGGCCAACCGCACCAGCATATGGTCTAACAAGGGGTCTGAGGATCTCATCTCGGTACCTAATGGCAGTCAGGCTACCTCTGGCGAGCACATGGAGGGCTGTGCGGCCCCCCAAAGAAATGCCACCCAACACCATGACTGACCCACCGCCAAACCGGTCATGCTGGAGGATGTTGCAGGCAGCAGAACGTTCTCCACGGCGTCTCCAGACTCCGTCACGTCGGTCACATGTGCTGAGTGTGAACCTGCTTCATCTGTGAAGAGCACAGGGCGCCAGTGGCGAATTTGCCAATCTTGGTGTTCTCTGGCAAATGCCAAACGTAAAGCACAACCCCCACCTGTGGCCGTCGGGCCCTCAGAGTCTGTTTCTGACCATTTGAGCAGACACATGCACATTTGTGACCTGCTGGAGGTCATTTTGCAGGGCTCTGGCAGTGCTCCTCCTTGCACAAAGGCGGAGGTAGCGGTCCTGCTGCTGGGTTGTTGCCCTCCTACGGCCTCCTCCACATCTGATGTACTGGCCTGTCTCCTGGTAGCGCCTCCATGCTCTGGACACTACGCTGACAGACACAGCAAACTTTCTTGCCACAGCTCGCATTGATGTACCATCCTGGATGAGCTGCACTACCTGAGCCACTTGTGTGGGTTGTGGACTCCGTCTCATGCTACCACCAGTGTGAAAGCACCACCAGCATTCAAAAGTGACCAAAACATCAGCCAGGAAGCATAGGAACTGAGAAGTGGTCTGTGGTCCCCACCTGCAGAACCACTCCTTTATTGGGGGTGTCTTGCTAATTGCCTATAATTTCCACCGGTTGTCCATAAAAAAAACAGCTTAGAAACGCAACGTCACTACAAGATATTTCAAAAGTTGCCTATAAACTTTGCCAAAATATTCCAAACTACTTTTGTAATACAAGGTTAGGTATTTTTAAACGTTAATAATCGATCAAATTGTAGACGGAGCAATCTGTATTCAATACATAAACGAAAAGAAAAAAGCTCTGCTCTTCACGTCTTGTGCAACTCACAAAACTGTCCCCTGTTCCGAGTTGGCCTACTTCCCGATAAGACAAAGGAATAACCTCAGCCATATTCCAAACACTGGCGACATCGTGTGGAAGCAGCAGGAACTGAAAGTAGGTTCCTATTAAATTTCCAATGGCAAAGACAATATAGGGAAGAGATGGGAAAAAAAGAAAAATAATCTGAACAGTTAGTCCTCGGGGTTTTGCCTGCTACATAAGTTCTGTTATACTCAGACATGATTCAAACAGTTTTAGAAACTTGAGTGTTTTCTATCCAAATCTATGAATAATATGCATATCTTATATTCTTGGCATGAGTAGCAGGAAGTTGAAATTGGGCACGCTTATTTATCCAAAAGTGAACATTCTGCCCCCTAGCTTTAAGAGGTTTTAACTTACCGTAGGCTATTTGGAATCCATGGATGGAAACAGATGTGGCCGTGGGAGCTGTTCCGCTAATAGCGTCCTTCAAAGTTATTTTAGGCCTACTAATCTTTTGTCTGTTTACGAATCAGTTATTGATTCTTGATTTAGCTGTATGTCAACAGTAGGCTTCAAACTATATGATAATAGTCAGATCACCAACGACAACAAAATATGAATGAATGTCTCGTTGCACCACAGACTGTCCAGGAGTTGGCAGATACTAGGCGGTAGCCTAGTAAATCAGACCCAACTTGGATTATTAGGTCAGGGGTGGCTCTCTGAAACAAGCTCATATAGGCTTAGTTCAGTTTCATATTCCAAATTGTAAGTAACAAGAAAATTTGCCAGGACATAGACATATCTGATTATACCTCAATACAGCACATTTCCTTGCTCTTCAATGTGCTTGCACCTACTACCGGTGGCAATCAAAGCATGTGCGGGCAAGAAAGTGTTACGCTTAGTTGACTAAAATACGCACAAATGGGCTTTTAGTTGGCACAGTGGTTTTTGACTCAACCGTCTGAAGATGGTGCTGAGCCAATCAGTAGCGCTCTGCTTCGAACTGTAGTCATAGCATACTTTCCTCCCTCAAGCTTGGATGGCAGCTCTCCACTTTGTCCGTTGATAACACTGACACAAAAAACACTGTCGCTAACTACCTTGTCCGTAACGACGCCTTAGTAGCTAAGGAGCTAACTACAAAAGTGGTTGTGCTTGACTAACACTTAAACAGTTTGTTCTACATTTTGTGTCACAGTGTTATCAACGGACAAAGTGGAGAGCTGCCATCCAAGCGCTACTGATTGGCTCAGCACCATCTTCAGACGGTTGAGTCAAAAACCACAATGTGCCAACTAAAAGCCCATTTGTGCGTATTTTAGGGTATTTTTTTATATCAGCGTGCTTTGACCTGAAACTGCATGCATGGTACGCAAAATGCATGCAGGTTGGCATGTTTGAATCTACTCATTACACTGATTTTAACCTTATGTTAGTCTGCAAATAAATGTGATAGACGCATGGAATGATTTATTATAAAAGGTGATCTATTAGTGTGTGGAGAACCAGCTTCCCCAAACTTGAAACAAATGTGCCACCTATGGGTACATTGTACAACAGCTCTCACCCTTCCAAAAGGCTCAAAAATTCCTCTCAGCATCTCCTCTGTGATGTTAAAGTGTAAGGATCCGACGTAGAGCCTCATCGGGCCAGCGTTGCCCTTCTGCAGGTTGTTGGCCATGGCAGCAGCCCTGTTTTTTTCAGCCTAGAAAGAACACACACAAAGTGACCGTAGGGAAATGGTGCAAATCGCCTTAGGCTGTTAAAATAAAGGCTGTCAAATGATTTAAATAATTAGGTAAAGTTAAGCACATGGATTTCTATAGTTAACTATGGATCATTTACATTTTTCCAATTTGACCCTAATCAAAAATGTTGCAATTTAAAACATTCCATTGGGTTGTATAACCTATTCTAAGACATCTAAGCCAGGTCTGATATAAAAGTTCATGTAAAATATCAGTTAGATCTAGCCTAGGCTACTTCGTATCCATGTTCAAGATAAACTAACCACAAGCTGCTAATGCATTAGAATTGGGATCATTTCAAAATATTTTGACCTGAGAACTACAACAAAAACTGTAACTAAATGGAATAGAAGTTCTGTTTTGATTAAAATCATTGTCGGAAATTAGTGTTGAATCTAGAGGCATTCAGCCAAGGCATTCTAAACATTCTCATTTGGATCGCTAGCGAATGTTAGCATAACTGACTACCGGTAGCTACTTCGGTGCAAATCAAGTTTCTGCTGTTATCTAAAGATATGCCAGGGAAAGTGTTTATGGTTGAACTTTCTGTACGTTTTCCTTCAAATTTGTGGCTGAGGTGCACGCATAGTGGATGGTTTTAGCACCACAAGTAGGGTGTCCACCCACTCTGCGCAGAGTTGGTGAAAACTCAATTTAGTTATGAAATTTCACTTATGTTAGAAAATACATTTTACAGAGACAAATATGATTATTCATGTTCTGAAAAGTTCGAGGGGCCTTTCTCAAACATGAACATTATATCCAAAAACTCATATTTAGCATAACACGAGCTAAATTAAATGTAGAAGGCGGTGAAAATAAAAGGCTTGTGTCCATTGACATTTCAGAGGTACGCTTGTTATTGTGAGAAATCTTCGAGGAATAACCAGCATTTCTAATTAGTATCTAAAGTGTATACTAAAATATGAAAACACTACATCATGTCTCAATTTATATCACCTCTATATTAGGGATGTGAGCACTTAAACAAAATTGGGATCCTGACGATAAGAAAAATCCCAAATGGAAAATTATATTTGGTGGGTTTCCCCCCACAAAATTAAAATCAGTGCAGCTGGTTTGTCTGCTCTTTCTCATCGCTAATGATACAAGTGTGTGTTCAGTCGGTTGCGTGTAGAATATCCTAGCCTATTCATTAACGATAGGCCCTGCTTTGCTGAAGTTGCAAGACAAGAAATGGCTAAAGATAGCATTCCATTGCAAGATAGAGCTTTTGATTTCTAATAGGGTGAGTGAAGTGTTCTCACTCCGGCAGTCTGGTGGCCGACCTGCCTATACTGTGCCCCTCTCTCCGTCCCTCGCTATGAAAGATGCAAGTGTTTGTTCTCGTAAGTATGGCAACTAAATCAGTCTCCTTCGTTCCAAAAATACTGAATCTTAGGAGTGATTCAATGTGTCAGCCCACCAATTAGGCAGGGGTGGCATTTTTAGCTAAAATGACTGACCAACACCACATAAAAACCTAAATTCTGCCCCAAAATAATGTTAATTTATCTCACCCAGTGGCATATGTGCCTGTGGAAATCAGCAGACTCTTACAAGATTACAAGAAGAAATCTAGGGCCTCCCGAGAGGCACTGTGGTCTAAGACACTGCTTCGAAGTGCTAGTGATGCCACTAGAGATCCTGGTTCGAGTACAGGCTCTGTCGCAGCCTGGGAAGACCCATGGGGCGGCGCACAATTGGCCCAGTGCCGACTGGGTTAGGGGAGGGTTTACCCGGCAGGGATGTCCTGTGCCGGGCCGGGCGCAATGCACGCTGACACAGTCGCCAGATGTAGTGTTTCCTCCGACACATTGGTGCGGCTGGCTTCCGGGTTAAGCGGGCATTGTGTCAAATCAGGCTTGGCTGGGTTGTTTCTCGGGGGACGCACAGCTCTTGACCTTTGCCTCTCGAGTCCGTACGGGAGTTGCAGCAATGGGACAAGACTAACTACCAATTGGATACCACAAAATTGGGGAGATGGGGGTAAAAAAAACAATTAAAAAACAAGAAATCTGTAGGTCAGTTGTTAAACAAGTATTTTTTTCATTTTTATAAATGACATACTGCAATTCACATAGTTGCAAACACTTAATTCTTTCACAAATTTACCTGATGTTGTTCCATTTCTTCTCTTAACATGTATGGACCCGGAACTTAATTGACCACCTGTTCTGTTTATTTTAGAGACATTTTTCCACGTGAAAAAAGTGCTAAATCACAAAATGTGTTTGATTTTATATTTAACCAACCATTTATTTTGAGATATTTGGGCTTTTTTTAAACTTAATTTCTTTTTTAATAAAATACATAATTTGAAGAACAAACTAACAATTCATATCTTGCAGTAAAATGCTTTAAGAGACAAGGTTAAAAAAAGGTAATGTTCTTAATTAAATTGTCCTGATCAATATATATAACTTAATTCTTGCACAGAATCCAGCCTTGAAGACGCGATTATTTTTTAAACATTTTTAATCGGATTTTGACCACATTTTGTCTCTGGCCTCCATTAATTCAGTAGCCCTAATTCTGACCATCCTACAAGGGTAAGAACTCCAATAACTTTTGAACGGATTATGAGAGAGACATACTGTTGGGACCATTGGTTTTCTTAAAGGAGTATCTACACAATTAACATTATTTTCCCCATTGGTCAAAAGATGCGTTTTTGAATGGACACCCTACCACAAGAAAGACTGACAGCTCTACTGCAGCTGCCGAGAGCATGTTGCGCTCAAAAAGGGTGTGATAAAAAACGTAAAAAGACAATTGAAAAAAAATTGGTGCGATTAAATAAACATTTTAAGGCATGAACATTTCAAAAGTTAACTACATTTCATGAATTCAGTTTGACAGCTCTAGTTAAAATAAATAGAAAATGTAAAATGCATGTGAGATGATTACTGACCATTACCTGCGAGGCCTGAACAATGATTGGCACCCCCAGAAGTCGCTGACCAGACAATCCTATAGCCAGCGGCACAGAGTTGGCCTCCACAAACTCAATGTAAGCTATTCCCTTCGACCTCCTCGAATTTCTGTCAGAGATCATGCGCACATCTCTCACCTTGAAAATGAACAAAAATAATCTGTTTTTGAATGGATGGTTTAGGCATAAGAGGAAAAGACATTGCTAAATCCATCGTTCTTGGTGGCTGTGATAAGTCAAAAATAAGAATTTGTACCAGGTGCAGCACCCATCTTCTCAAAATAAAGTGAAATATTGCACGCGCCACACCTGGCACGCACCAAACCTTTTTCAGCAGCAATGACAATGACATTACAAGCAGAGATACTCACTTTTCCCACTGCAGAGAAGAACTCTTCCAGGTCTCGTGGACGGATTCTGGCTGCCAGCTGCATGCAAAACACAGTGCGAGCATCCCTTTCCTCTGGAGTCAGGTTGTCAATTGGCTGCCTGTAGAAACAAAGCATTGAATTACTCTTATGAGGTAAACCCTTTTTAGTCTTTCACAGTGGCCTCAATCTTTGAGAAAAGCACTTGTATTTTAACTATATTTTGCCATCAAAATGGTAATCTCGGCAATCCAGAACAAAAATCATGTGCCAGCTACTCTGCAAGTTTCCGGAAAGTCCACTATGGGTCAAATGTCCCCTCCCCTTTTGAATCGCAGTCTGGCGACATGTGATAAGATACCATATGTTACATAACGCTGTCCGCAAAGTATATTCAAAATGGTAAGCCTACTTTGTCGAGCAAGAGTACACAAGCTTTAAAAGTGGAATGTCAACCTGATTGAGCTATGATGCGTCTTCTCTAAAGTAGGTAGGTAAGAGTGGTAGGGCCACAGATCGCACACTAGCATGATACACATCCTACACCTAGGGGGAAATGGCTGCCGAGGACAGGAAAAGAAGCTCTGTGGGATGCACAGGCAAGAGGGATTAACAAGCTAATCAGCTGAACAAGTGATCTCCCAACCCACGGGGCTTTTGATAGTGTCTTTTGTTTGACACCCTTTGAGTTTGATTGTTATTTGTTTGTTACCAACTGAACATAAATGACGCGTTTGGGCTGGCTGAACACGGAGTCCCATCAGAGCTGTCCCCCTGGAATGCAAACCTGCTGTCCGCAGGCACACACCCCCAACACTGTCCACACAATCATACTTTCATGTTAATGCACACTGTCAGGTTACAGAGGAAATAGGCAAGAGTAAGTCCCCTAGACAAAGCGAGTATAGTGCAACAGTAAGGTTGTTTAAACACTTACCTCACAGGACTCTTCTCTTTCTTGAAAGGGCTTCGGCTTCTGGAACGCCTTCGGCTGAAAGAAAGGGCTCCATTAGAATCTATATGAGTTGATTCATTGCAGGGTCACACAGCACAAAACTACCCACACAAACAGCAGAAAATAGTGTAATAGAAACCTTAGCTTGATGACAGGTGGAGGGCCAATCTTCCCTCTGGAACCACCGTTAAATTTCGGCCCAGAGCTGCGATTGAAAACAAGGTTTATCTCAGTACCTAAGGCCACTACTACTGATCTCATAAGGGGGATAAGGCACTCCAGGAATTAAATTGTGCCAGTCAAGACACTGCAGGCAGGAGTGGGAGGGTTGTTATTTGTTTATTTGGATTCCCATTAGCTTTTGCAGAAACTACTCTTCCCGGAGTCCAAAATAAACAGTGGTTTTGGGGTCCATGTGAGGGCACTTGCCTTTCTAAACACTTAGCCTAATCAATCTCTTCACTTGAACAAAACCCTTTAACCTGAAAGCCTAAACGTTCCTCATCTTTTCTCAACTACTGATAAAAAGCAATGCCTTAATTGTCCATTTGAACTGGAGCTGAAGGCGAAAGAGACGCTCACATTTTCCTATACAGACTGGAGTGATGCAGACTCAAGGGAGATGCTGACACCAGATGAGGCATACATACAAGGTAGTCTTGTGGTCCCTGTAGCGGCCGCTGCGCTCTCTGCTCCGAGTGCGGCTCCGGCGCCTCTCCTTGCTGCGGCTCCGCTTTCGCTCGCGGCTGCGGCTCCTCTTGTGGTCATGGCTCTTCTTGCGATCACGGCTCTTGCTTCTCTTCCGGTCTTTGCTTCGGCTCCTGCTCTTCTTTTTCCTGCAGAAAGAGAAGTACTCAATGTAAGGCAGTTAAGGAGAGACCAATAAACAATAATAAATACATAGAATAAATACATTTGGGTGAGTTTGCATGCATGTTTCACTTACTTCTTGCTGCGCTCCTCATGGCCATTGGGACTACTGGGCTTGATCTCATCCTAAGCAGGGCCAACAGAAGAACAGCATAAGGACGAAGAGGCAACATTTCAAGTTGTCAGGATCAAGGTGTGTGGGAACAAGAGAAAATAGTTTAAAAATAGTATTCATACAAAAGTTAACTGTAGATCTTTCCCTATGTTAAGTTATTTTAATGAGTGTCTACCAGCCCCCAATCATTTTGCATAAAAATCAATGAGTACTATGAGTACTAATACATAACCTACATCTCAGGTGCATTTGTCTTCAGCAGCCCCATCAGGATCATTACCAAGGCTATTCTTTGCCTAACATGCTGACCACACCGCTCAGGTTGCGTGCACGAGCGTTGCAAAATAAATGTACACATACATGTTATTCAATCATTGTGGCCAGGTGCTAAAATAGAAACAGGTTCTATTTGTGATGCTCAACACGCTGCAAGTCTAGCTTCTCCCATCTCATTGGTTTTTAAGAGCATATACCCACGTCCCAAGTCCTCATTGGTGTTTAGGAGCATATACCCACATGGGTGATTGAAAGATGAACTAACGTCCACACGCCAGCCGGTTGTAATAATGCACCGTAAAGCTGGTTGCAAACGCCATATTAAGCCGAAAGATAAAATAAAAAGCCAGAGGAAGGAGAGTTTACGAGAAAGGAATTTGGTTTACCATTTTATCTGTGGATTAATTGTCTGAGTAGAGGACCTTGTGCATTTCAGGTAGAACAACCCAAAGTTTATATCCCAGGACAAATTAGCTAGCAACAGCAAGCTAGCTAAATTGCCATAGATGTTCAATGCTTTTTGACCTGTTCCCAAACGAATATAATTGGTTCAGTTTGTTTTGATATTTCAACCTGCGTGTCCTGATCGTGTCTGGTGTGGAGGTACAAAATCACATGCGTGTGTCCGGTTTGGTCAGCATGTAAGACCAATGTGCCCATGCTAGCAGCGAGACAGATCGATTTCCAGTGGGGGGGGATGCCATCCTAGTGATCTCCACCCAGTTTAATTTTGTGGACTGTAAGAGCTCGCCCTGAAGCAAACAGGGATTCACACTGCTTAGCAATATTGACTACCAAGGAAAGTCATGATTAAATTATAAGATGAGGTACACAAAATTCCTTAGTTGGTGCTCTAGCCAGCAGCATAGAAGAGTTCCATGTTTCCTACAGTTTGTACTTAGTTCTATCAAATTTTGCCTTTACATAAAACAGTGACAAATATAATGGACTTATGGGGAAATAAACATTTGTGAATGAGCATGCAAAAATAATTACATTCTGGTCAACCATGGAGAAAACCTGTTTAACACAAAATAGCGTTATGTAAAATAACTTTGTGAAAGCAGCATAATAACAAAATCCACACATCCTCTCACTAGAATGAAAGAGTGAACATTGTGAACGGACCTGCTTCCTCTACTTAACCACACACCTCATTTACTGAAGGTAAAGGACATACAATCATGTATTTCAATAATGTGTCAGCTTACCAAACCTTCATCATTACAGAGGCAGACAAAGTCAACCATGTGGAACAACCACAACATGCATACAAATAATTGAATACCGTCTCCCATGGTATGTCTTTTAAATTAAAGGAACTGTCTTCTCAACCAGGCCCAGTCAGCATTTGTGTTTTTCCTAATCAACCGGACTAACGTTCTGCAATCTGTCACAAAGCAGCGTAATGGCTATATGTGAGGTGAAACAGTCAGAAGAACTGAACAAACATTACAATTGTCTGTAATTTAGGCTAAAATAGGGAATCTATTCTGAACACCTCACATACCGCCCTGGATTCTACTTTGTGACAAACTCCTCAGACATGTGACAAGAATGGTTTGACAGCTGTCAAATTCTTGGGTTACCACCCACATGAGCATAAGATTCACCCAAATGAAAGGCATAGAGCATTAGCAATGGGTTTCGCATAGCCCATGCACAAAGTGTTAGCCCAGTTGATAAAATATAGGAGAATGCCAATTGGGCCTGTTCAAGAACCCAGTTCCTAAATTAAATGTTATTTTGCATCCACTGCATTCGCCTTGTAGACTGGCCATTCGATGACCACAATTATGTTACCAAGGGGACCACAGTACAGCAATACATTGGGCAATTACTACCTTCATTTTTTGACAGATCACACTGGAATTCATGGAAGTAGAGGTGAGATATCGTTAGGCAAGTCTACAAAAAGAGATAGATGGGCATTTATTCATAGTCTCAAAAGGAACTGCAGCATCACATCAGAAACACAGAATAAGCTACTAGAAATATAGGGTCTGGGGCAAAGTGGTGACATAGGCCACCACAGTGCTTACAATAAGGTGCATTCAAATCACAAACGTATTGCCTGGGCCTGTCTGACATTTGACACTGACAAAAATATTTTTTGAAACAGCAAAATACTAAAATATTTTATTCCAGCGTTCATCGTGGGGTCATTTGGAAAACGCCCCTGGAGTTAAAAGGAATGGTTTTGTTGCGATATGGACACAGTATTTACAATACAGTGCATTACAAACCACAAACAATACCTTAGGCCAAAACCCACCTTTCTATACGGAGCCTCAAGCATTGCTTCTATATCAAAGTCATCAGCCATGATGATGGAGCACTAAAGGGGAAGATAGACATAATGTGAACACATCATTAACGTTAGCTACAACACGTCATACGAGAACCGTGTATATCCACCCCGTTGATGCAATAGTTTTTTTTTGCATTAATTGTCCCACAACCTGCTAACTAGCAAACACATGCTTGTTAACGGAATGTTAGCTAGTTAACAGGTAAGCTTAAATTCCCCCCGCTAAATATGAGCGGTCTGTGTGTCTACCGTACCGGCTTGTCCATATGAGATGATTGGTTAGGTAACATGTTCACTTGACCACGTTAGCTAGCACATAGAAAAACACCGGAGGTAGCGAGCCAACTAACGCTAGCTATTGAACGTTACCTAGCTCGCTATGGCCACACACGCAGTAGCAAGCTAGCTAAGCAACTATAATGTTATGCAAGAAAACTAGCTGGTTAGCAATTACTATACAACGTATTAAGAAAGACAATGTTCAGGTATTAAATGTACCTGAAAAATGTGTTGTTTCTTCTCAAACAAGACGGACTCCTGAGGGTGTCTTGTTGCCACAAACTAGCTAACAGGATAGCTAACGTTAGCTAGTAGGCCTCTAGTTGTTTTCCTTCCGCGTTGCTAATAGCAAACAAACAATAGCTACATGTAACTTCAAATGTGGTTTTGATACCCCAAAGCAGTAGAAGGTGTGTTAACAGACAATTTAAATAACCTTGATGTGCTGAGAAAAATGTACGCGAGTTCGAAAATACTGTTGCTGCGTCTTGTTCCCCGCGCTCATCTAATGGCGCATGCTGTAAAGAATCCGTGGTCGCGTTCCAGGCTCACTATATTCAAAGATTGTCTATTCTAATGAAAAGATATTCGAGTGACCACTTTAACAATGGAAATACATGTCCTCATAGATGGAAGGCAGGCGGGAGGAGGCGAGGTCAGGTGGCACCATTCTAGCCAATGAGAGGGCAGATACGTGTGTGAACAATAGGCCATACACAAGCTGTGTTTCACCGTAGGTTTACCTGGCGGGACGTTTTGATAAACGTGTAAATCTCTCTAGGTAGGACAAGGTGACTTTTATCAACATATTCGCCTGTATTTACTCCCGAAAAATGAAACGCTAGTTAGCTGCTAATGTGGCTATCATAAAGAGTTACAAATGCTATGATCTAGACGAGACTGCCGAACCGAGGCAAAGGTAAGAATTTAAAAAATATATATATATATTTCACCTTTATTTAATTAGGTAGGCTAGTTGAGAACAAGTTCTCATTTGCAACTGCGACCTGGCCAAGATAAAGCATAGCAGTGTGAACAGACAACAACACAGAGTTACACATGGAGTAAACAATTAAGTCAATAACACAGTAGAAAAAAAGAGAGTCTATATACATTGTGTGCAAAAGGCATGAAGAGGTAGGCGAATAATTACAATTTTGCAGATTAACACTGGGGTGATAAATGATCAGATGGTCATGTACAGGTAGAGATATTGGTGTGCAAAAGAGCAGAAAAGTAAATAAATATAAACAGTATGGGGAAGAGGTAGGTAAAATTGGGTGGGCTATTTACCGATAGACTATGTACAGCTGCAGCGATCGGTTAGCTGCTCAGATAGCAGATGTTTGAAGTTGGTGAGGGAGATAAAAGTCTCCAACTTCAGCGATTTTTGCAATCGTTCCAGTCACAGGCAGCAGAGAACTGGAACGAAAGGCGGCCAAATGAGGTGTTGACTTTAGGGATGATCAATGAGATGCACCTGCTGGAGCGCGTGCTACGCGTGGGTGTTTCCATCGTGAACTGAGATAAGGCGGAGCTTTACCTAGCATGGACTTGTAGATGACCTGGAGCCAGTGGGTCTGGCGACGAATATGTAGCGAGGGCCAGCCGACTAGAGCACACAGGTCGCAGTGGTCGAGGATCGGTAGGATAGTCCGTTTTACTAGGGTAAGTTTGGCGGCGTGGGTGAAGGAGGCTTTGTTGCGGAATAGAAAGCCGACTCTAGATTTGATTTTAGATTGGAGATGTTTGATATGAGTCTGGAAGGAGAGTTTACAGTCTAGCCAGAAACCTAGGTACTTATAGATGTCCACATATTCTAGGTCGGGACCATCCAGGGTGGTGATGCTAGTCGGGCATGCGGGTGCAGGCAGCGAACGGTTGAAAAGCAAGCATTTGGTTTTACTAGCGTTTAAGAGCAGTTGGAGGCCACGGAAGGAGTGTTGTATGGCATTGAAGCTTTATACAAGGGTATAAAACCTGTGAGAATAGAATTTACAGGAGGACTACGTGACCCAAGCTGCAGCAAGGTCTAAAAAGTAAACGAACCCAGAGCAAGTTTGAAGACAAAGAAATCCTTTTCTACCCAAGCTACGGATGAGTAGCTGTGTCTAAGCGGGTGAATTAAAGTCGAACCACCTAGCCTCCATCTCCCATCGAATCGTGGTATCTAAAGGGTTTCATTCCTATGCTGTGAGCTCTGAGCTACAGAGCTGTCTGTCCTCAGAAAACCCCTTCCAGAGCAAAGGGTGAGGGAACAGACTCCTAAGCCAAAAGGACACTGACATCGGGAGGACGGTCAGAGAGGTGCGCCGGAGCAGTGCGTCATCGAACAGCTGAAGGCCTAGGCAGAGAATCCTCGGAGATCATCCCCACGTAATTACAACATTATTTTCTGACCCATAAGAGCGGCAGATTGGGGCAAGGCAAGGGTTAGAATAGCATAGCTGACAAAGTCACCCAAATATATATTTCTCTTGTGTATTTTCTTTTTTCTCTCTCTTTTGAAATCCCCATTTTGGGTAACACGCGCCATAGAGTGTTGGCCCGTTATACTAAGTTCTAATCAATAGCCTATAATGTGTTTTGTCTATGTGTATCTTCTATCAGCATTTTAGCTTTTTAGTAAATAAATATTAAACTAAGATTGGAGTGGTACGAACTTATTGGTGAGACCCGGGTCCGTGCAGATTCACGGGCTATACGACGTTCAGAACGAGATTGGTAGAGGCAATTGGTTCATTAGCGGCTGTTGTAAAATCGATATTCTGATACTCTGAGTTAATTTGGGAAATAGAAACTCAATAAAAATTGATTCAGTTAATCACGCAATTAGAAACTTTAATCATTCGATGAACAACAGTCGTCACATTAACTAATACAACATCACAACACAACCATGAAATACAGTTATTAACAGTTTTCCATAAACAAGGTCTATGCACTCTGTGAGTATTTTTTTTTTGCAGTACTCTTTAAACTAGATGATAGGAACGCTGTGGACAATTTTAAGCAAGTTGCAACCATGAAATACATTTATAGACAGTTTTCCATAAACAAGATGGCGTAGCAGTCAGACGTTTTGTCGTGTCGTGTCGTGCCCCTTGTATATATTTGTTTTTTTTTACATATCTTTTAAAACATTTTTCTAAACCTCAACATCTAAATACTCTCTAAACATCTAAACCCGCATCTAAACATCTAAACCCGCCTCCACCAATGGAGTGGATCTGGATCTGCTTTTTTTTCCTAAAGTATTTATATTTACTTTCGGATCCGGAAACCCTCAACTGAAGCTAACCAGCTAACTACCAGCTATCAGTCAGCAAACCATTGCTAGCGGTCATCAGCTAACCTTTAGCTCGGAAAGCTCTCGCCAGTTCGAACAACGCGACTCTAACCAGAGCATAACGGACCTATTATTTTTATCCCCGGATTCCCACCGCAAACGGAACTTTTTCATCTGGATCTTCACAACTAGCTAACTAGCTAACCGCAACCCCGAATGACTACTCCTGGCTAGCGTTTCCATCCACTTAGCTTGAAGCTAGCCCGGCCAGAACTCCTGTGCTAACACCGAAGCATACTCCTGGGCTACAATATCCGGACCCACGACCGGTCTATCGATGTCACCGCATGAAGAGGCATAAACAGACTGTTGCAGTGAGTTGCTGCGCAACAGCCATCTCAAAAATTTTTGAGAGGAATGGAAGATTCGATATAGGCCGATAGTTTTTTATATTTTCTGGGTCAAGGTTTGGCTTTTTCAAGAGAGGCTTTATTACTGCCACTTTTAGTGAGTTTGGTACACATCCAGTGGATAGAGAGCCGTTTATTATGTTCAACATAGGAGGGCCAAGCACAGGAAGCAGCTCTTTCAGTAGTTTAGTTGGAATAGGGTCCAGTATGCAGCTTGAAGGTTTAGAGGCCATGATTATTTTCATCATTGTGTCAAGAGATATAGTACTAAAACACTTGAGCGTCTCTCTTGATCCTAGGTCCTGGCAGAGTTGTGCAGACTCAGGACAACTGAGGTTTGGAGGAATACGCAGGTTTAAAGAGGAGTCCGTAATTTGCTTTCTAATAATCATAATCTTTTCCTCAAAGAAGTTCATGAATTTATCACTGCTAAAGTGAAAGTCATCCTCTCTTGGGGAATGCTGCTTTTTAGTTAGCTTTGCGACAGTATTAAAAAGGAATTTCGGATTGTTCTTATTTTCCTCAATTAAGTTAGAAAAATAGGATGATCGAGCAGCAGTAAGGGCTCAACCCTTTCATGTGTGAGTTCCAAATATCTCTAACGGTCGCCCCAGCGTGAGTTTTTTTTATGCACGTGATGTTAGAATGTTCTCTCCGTTCCAGAATGTGATTGATACGTAACAGTACATTTTATCCGTGCTGCCCTCAAACTAAAGCACACAGCCTGTTTATATTTATAGGTTGTTTCAACTTCAATTTCAAATGATTTTCTAACAAATTTTTATTTTCTAAAAACAGTTTGAATTTAGGTGTGTTCTGCCTCCTCATTCATTCACATATAAAAATAGTCATTTTTTACTTTTGCGGACAATTACATTTTTGGGACATTTCTGACACTGACAAAATTCCCCAAGCACTTCCCAATTGTTTGTGCAGTTCACATTTTCCATTTTCCATTCCACATTTCTATTGTAGCGTACTGTATGTATGGAGCATAATATATTTGGACATCTTTGGAGCTGAAGAATGAGGACAGCTTTTGTATGCTAACGTACACTCCTTAACAGCTGGATGAAAACACAGCAAGAAAACACATATGCCAATATGTAATAGTTATCTATTTTATTGCAGTATTGGTAGTTGTTTCAACAACTTGTTTTACTAGAGGAGAAAAAACTGAATATGCATAACCCATATTTAATATCCATGCAGTGACTGAACAACAACTGCATTTCCACCCCCATCTCTAAAGGCATAGTATCATGGCTGGTCACTTGTCAAGTCACCTGTCAGGTCAGTCAGTCACTCGTTGCTGCAGATGTGCTCAATAATGCTTGAGCATGTGATACTCCTCAAAGCATGGTGAAATACATAGAGGTGTATCACAAGCTAAACACATGTATTTTGTCATCTTCCTCTGCTTACTTCTCCTGGCGCCAGACAGGCAGACTTTGCAATGCCTCCGTGTGCGACTACCTTGAGAAGCAGTTTGAGGGACTTTGCAGGGAAAATGCCGTGCAGTGAGGCGTAGGGGATTGTCTACAGCAGGACGACCCCCAGTGGATGGACGCCGAGGGGTGTGGTGCTCCTCCAGCAGCTCTCTCATGAGGTTCTCTCTGTATTTTTGGTAGGTAATTACTTTACCTATGAGGGAGTGGGGAGGATGAGGAATGTTAGAGGATGATGAGGCAGTGGGTAGGTAGGTGAGATATTGTCACTATAATTGCATAATGGATTTGTATGTGAACTGTACATCCAATTACAAAAATACCTTGGTCAGTAATCATCTCACCTGTTAGTTAGTTGGCAGTGAACTATGCTGCCGTTGAGGGCAGCAGTGTCGATCAGATGGAAAAATATCTTCTTATACCACTTAGTCGTTTTCCGAGTGCATTCCACAAAGCTGTTTATCATGTCCGCCTTATCCACTGCCCCCATTGTGAGGTTATAATCAAGCACACAATCTGGTTTGATCAATCTCTCTCCCGTCAGGTGGTCCACCTTCCCTGTGGCCGACATGGTTGCTGTATGGACAGTGGAGAGGACATGGACGTCTCGCTTGTCATGCCACTTCACTGCCAGCTGTTGACCGTTCTCCTGGAACTCCACCTCCCCTCTCTGCATCTTCCTGCATCCGAATGCCGGCATCCCCTTTCTGTTCGACCTGACTGTGCCACAGGCCCCTGTGCTGTTGGAGAGCAGATGCTGGAAGAGTGTGGGACTGCTGTACCAATTGTCCACGTACAAAGTGTGTCCCTTGCCAAGATGAGGAGCCAGCATGGTCATCACCACGGACCCTGACACCCCAAGCCCCTCATAATGTTTGATGTCAGTGGTGGACCCTGTGTAAACTATAATATCCTGGACAAATCCTGTCTTCACGTCGCACATGACAAAGAACTTGACTCCACAAACCTGTGCATTTTGGAGGGAATATATTGACGGAACGCCAGCCTACCTTTCCATAACATCAGGGACTCATCAATGCATAGGTCCTTGTATGGCACATAGACCCAACCAAATGCTGATGTCAGGCTGATAAGAACATTTCTTATTTTGTATAACGGGTCACTTAGGATGGCAGTAGCATTGTTGATGAAATGCAGGCAACGCAGCAGAACTAGGAAGCGGTCTTGGGAAAAGAGGGTGGCAAAGAAGGGAGTTGCAAACATAGAATCTGTGCTCCAGTATTCTCTTAGGGAGTTCTTCTTTACTATTCCCATGAGAAGGACTGTCACCAGGAAGGTATACATTTCACAAATTGTGGTTGTCACCCATTTAGCAAGTTTCCCCCTCACTCCTGGCTCTCTCTTCTCCTGTAGCTCTAAGGCATAGCGATTGGTCTCCTCAACTATGTCTCCCACCAGCTCCTCTGTCAGAAACAACTTGAAGCACTCTGCCTCAGTTGGAAATGGCAAGGGGCGTTGCACTCCAGACTGGGACTCATCAAAGCAAACAGCAGGGCCAGGAGGGGTGAAATGACTGGTGGCCTTCCAGCTACCACAGAATTCCTGTACTTCATCCACTGTCGGTCTGCCTCCATCACCACCAGCATCTGCAAAGGGACCTGGTACTTCGTCAGTGGACAAGGGAAATTCAGATTCAGGGTTCTCAATGGCTACAAGGTTGGGGGGCAGCTCCTCACTGTCACTGTCAGAATCTGATTCCTGACTTTCAGACTCATTGTCAGTATTTTAAAACATCTCCAGAATTTCCACATTTGTGAGTTGTCTCATTTTGAAAGACATTGTTAATGCTACAGTTTAGCTCACTAGCTACATACATAAACAACAACACTGAATGGCGTGGGAGGTTACGTGGTTGACTACCACTTGTAATAAATCACTATCAGAAAATGTTTTGTGAGGCAATTATTTGTGTATTTACGGTTTTATTCACATTTTCAATTCTAAGTGACAAATCATGCATTCCGATTCTTGCACAGATTGTAATGGGCACATATTATGTGTGTTAAATAAATTTTTGAAGGTTGTACTGATTATGATGAGCTAAGCTAATTCCAGCTGTGTAGCCATGTTTGTTGACATACAATACATTCCGGGTTTCACGTCTGTTTGACCAAAGATGTTATAACAAAATGAGGTGAGTTCACTCATTTTTTGAGGACTTCCGGAAATTAATGGTGGGATGTGAGCGACGGTAGATGGCACACCCCTTCAAAAAAAACAGACCAAACTTATCTCATCTTCTCTTATTATCTTCGGTTCTGTGAGGGAATAAATGCATGGCTGCGCGCTGAAACTAATCGTCGGATTACTTTCGATTTCTGTGTTTTAACTAGTTATTTCGATCAATGGTGAGCTCACCCGTGATGTGATTAATTATATATAGGAATTGCTATTAGCTAATTCATATTGTAGTTTATGTCAGAGTTAGAAAATATGACTGCTTGTGTTGGGTCAATCTTTCCTCAGCGCTAGGAAAAATGTAGCCTACATTTTTTCCGGTTAGGATGATTGTGTTATGCTATATTTACTTCTGTGAATATCTGAACATTCCATCCAAAAATAAACTGCTGACATTCTGGACATAACTTTGTGAGGACTGTGTTTGTGTAAATAGTTTCTGAAAAAAGTGTGGCCAGCTCAAACGCTGATTGTTGCGTCATTCGAAACTGCCGTTCTAAACGAGCATTCTAAATGAGTGTTCTAATCACACGGGTATGATCGTACGCTTCAGGGACCACTGTAGAACGATCACACCCGTGTGATGGTACATGTGAAAGGGTTAAAGCAGATGATTTGAACACTGTGGACAATTATCAGCAAGTTGAAGCCTTGAAAAACACAAACACTTTTCCATAAACAAGGTCTAAATCATGTTTGATGCACACTGTAAGTCAAAATTCTTGTAGAACAGTTTAAAATAGATGATAGGATCACTGTGGACAATTTTCAACAAGTTGCAACATACAGAAATAAACACTTTTCCATAAACATGATTTCTGCATTTCAATGTTGCAACTTGCTGAAAACAGTCTACAGTGTTCATAACATCTCGAATAAACATAACAAAACATTTTTTTATCCAGAGTGCTTCAAACATGATTTAGAGCTTGTTTATGGAAAAGTGCTTATTTCTGCATTTCAATGTTGCAACTTGCTGAAAACTGTCCACAGTGTTCATTTCAACTCGAACAGACAGCACAGCAAAAATTGGACATCCAGAGTGCATCAAACATGATTTAGAGCTTGTTTATGGAAAAAAAGTTATTTCTGTATGTTGCAACTTGCTGAAAACAGTCTACAGTGTTCATAACATCTCAAATAGACATCACAGAAAAGTTGGACATCCAGAGTCCATCAAAACAAGATTTAGAGCTTGTTTATGGAAAAAAAGTTATTTCTGTATGTTGCAACTTGCTGAAAACTGTGCACGGTGTTCATTTCAACTCGAATAGACAGAACAGTAAAAATTGGACATCCAGAGTGCATCAAAACATGATTTAGAGCTTGTTTATGGAAAAGTGCTTATTTCTGCATTTCAATGTTGCAACTTGCTAAAAACAGTCTACAGTGTTCATAACATCTCGAATAAACATAACATTTTTTTTTTTATCCAGAGTGCTTCAAACATGATTTAGAACTTTGTTTCTGGAAAAGTGCTTATTTCTGCATTTCAATGTTGCAACTTGCTGAAAACTGTGCACGGTGTTCATTTCAACTCGAATAGACATCACAGCAAAAATTGGACATCCAGAGTGCATCAAACATGATTTAGAGCTTGTTTATGGAGAAAAAAAAGTTATTTCTGTATTGTTGCAACTTGCTGAAAACTGTGCACAATGTTCATTTCATTTTAAATAGACAGCACAGCTAAACTTGGACATCCAGTGTGCATCAAACATGGTTTAGAGCTTGTTTTTGGAAAAAAGGTATTTCTGTATTGTTGCAACTTGCTGAAAACAGTCTACAGTGTTCATAACATAACACAGCACAGCAAAAATTGGACATCCAGAGTGCATCAAAACGTGATTTAGAGCTTGTTTATGGAAAAGTGCTTATTTCTGCATTTCAATGTTGCAACTTGCTGAAAACTGTCCACGGTGTTCATTTCAACTCGAATAGACAGCACAGCAAAAATTGGATATCCAGAGTGCATCAAAACATGATTTAGAGCTTGTTTATGGAAAAGTGCTTATTTCTGTAATTCAATGTTGCAACTTGCTGAAAAACTGTCCACGGTGTTCATATCAACTCGAATAGACAGCACAGCAAAAATTGGATATCCAGAGTGCATCAAACATGATTTAGAGCTTGTTTATGGAAAAGTGCTTATTTCTGTATTTCCATGTTGCAACTTGCTGAAAACTGCCCACAATGTTCATTTCATCTCAAATAGACAGAATAGTAAAAATTGGACATCCAGAGTGCATCAAACATGATTTAGAGCTTGTTTATGGAAAAGTGCTTATTTCTGTATTTCCATGTTGCAACTTGCTGAAAACTGTCCACAATGTTTATTTCATCTCAAATAGACATAACAAAAACATTTTTATATCCAGAGTGCATCAAACATGATTTAGAGCTTGTTTATGGAAAAGTGCTTATTTCTGTATTTCCATTTTGCAACTTGCTGAAAACTGTCCACAATGTTTATTTTATCTCAAATAGACATAACAAAAACATTTTTTTATCCAGAGTGCATCAAACATGATTTAGAGCTTGTTTATGGAAAAGTGCTTATTTCTGTATTTCCATGTTGCAACTTGCTGAAAACTGTCCACAATGTTTATTTTATCTCAAATAGACATAACAAAAACATTTTTTATCCAGAGTGCATCAAACATGATTTAGAGCTTGTTTATGGAAAAGTGCTTATTTCTGTATTTCCATGTTGCAACTTGCTGAAAACTGTCCACAATGTTAATTTCATCTCAAATAGACAGAACAGTACAAATTGGACATCCAGAGTGCATCAAACATGATTTAGAGCTTGTTTATGTAAAAGTGCATATTTCTGTATTTCCATGTTGCAACTTGCTGAAAACTGTCCACAATGTTCATTTCATCTCAAATAGACAGAACAGTAAACATTGGACATCCAGAGTGCATCAAACATGATTTAGAGCTTGTTTATGGAAAAGTGCTTATTTCTGTATTTCCATGTTGCAACTTGCTGAAAACTGTCCACAATGTTCATTTCATCTCAAATAGACAGAACAGTAAAAATTGGACATCCAGAGTGCATCAAACATGATTTAGAGCTTGTTTATGGAAAAGTGCTTATTTCTGTATTTCCATGTTGCAACTTGCTGAAAACTGTCCACAATGTTTATTTTATCTCAAATAGACGAAAAAAACATTTTTTTATCCAGAGTGCATCAAACATGATTTAGAGCTTGTTTATGGAAAAGTGCTTATTTCTGTATTTCCATGTTGCAACTTGCTGAAAACTGTCCACAATGTTTATTTTATCTCAAATAGACATAACAAAAAAAAAAAAATATCCAGAGTGCATCAAACATGATTTAGAGCTTGTTTATGGAAAAGTGCTTATTTCTGTATTTCCAATGTTGCAACTTGCTGAAAACTGTCCACAATGTTCATTTCATCTCAAATAGACAGAACAGTAAAAATTGGACATTCAGAGTGCATCAAACATGATTTAGAGCTTGTTTATGGAAAAGTGCTTATTTCTGTATTTCCATGTTGCAACTTGCTGAAAACTGTCCACAATGTTCATTTCATCTCAAATAGACAGAACAGTAAAAATTGGACATCAAGAGTGCATCAAACATGATTTAGAGCTTGTTTATGGAAAAGTGCTTATTTCTGTATTTCCATGTTGCAACTTGCTGAAAACTGTCCACAATGTTCATTTCATCTCAAATAGACAGAACAGTAAAAATTGGACATCCAGAGTGCATCAAACATGATTTAGAGCTTGTTTATGGAAAAGTGCTTATTTCTGTATTTCCATGTTGCAACTTGCTGAAAACTGTCCACAATGTTCATTTCATCTCAAATAGACAGAACAGTAAAAATTGGACATCCAGAGTGCATCAAACATGATTTAGAGCTTGTTTATGGAAAAGTGCTTATTTCTGTATTTCCATGTTGCAACTTGTTGAAAACTGTCCACAATGTTTATTTTATCTCAAATAGACAACAAAAACATTTTTTTATCCAGAGTGCATCAAACATGATTTAGAGCTTGTTTATGGAAAAGTGCTTATTTCTGTATTTCCATGTTGCAACTTGCTGAAAACTGTCCACAATGTTTATTTTATCTCAAATAGACATAACAAAAACATTTTTTATCCAGAGTGCATCAAACATGATTTAGAGCTTGTTTATGGAAAAGTGCTTATTTCTGTATTTCCATGTTGCAACTTGCTGAAAACTGTCCACAATGTTCATTTCATCTCAAATAGACAGAACAGTAAAAATTGGACATCAAGAGTGCATCAAACATGATTTAGAGCTTGTTTATGGAAAAGTGCTTATTTCTGTATTTCCATGTTGCAACTTGCTGAAAACTGTCCACAATGTTCATTTCATCTCAAATAGACAGAACAGTAAAAATTGGACATCCAGAGTGCATCAAACATGATTTAGAGCTTGTTTATGGAAAAGTGCTTATTTCTGTATTTCCATGTTGCAACTTGCTGAAAACTGTCCACAATGTTCATTTCATCTCAAATAGACAGAACAGTAAAAATTGGACATCCAGAGTGCATCAAACATGATTTAGAGCTTGTTTATGGAAAAGTGCTTATTTCTGTATTTCCATGTTGCAACTTGTTGAAAACTGTCCACAATGTTTATTTTATCTCAAATAGACAACAAAAACATTTTTTTATCCAGAGTGCATCAAACATGATTTAGAGCTTGTTTATGGAAAAGTGCTTATTTCTGTATTTCCATGTTGCAACTTGCTGAAAACTTTCCACAATGTTTATTTCAGCTCAAATAGACATAACAAAAACATTTTTATATCCAGAGTGCATCAAACATGATTTAGAGCTTGTTTATGGAAAAGTCCATAAACAAGCTCTAAATCATGTTTGATGCACTCTGGATGTCCAATTTTTACTGTCCACAATGTTTATTTTATCTCAAATAGACATAACAAAAACATTTTTTTATCCAGAGTGCATCAAACATGATTTAGAGCTTGTTTATGGAAAAGTGCTTATTTCTGTATTTCCATGTTGCAACTTGCTGAAAACTGTCCACAATGTTTATTTTATCTCAAATAGACATAACAAAAACATTTTTTATCCAGAGTGCATCAAACATGATTTAGAGCTTGTTTATGGAAAAGTGCTTATTTCTGTATTTCCATGTTGCAACTTGCTGAAAACTGTCCACAATGTTAATTTCATCTCAAATAGACAGAACAGTACAAATTGGACATCCAGAGTGCATCAAACATGATTTAGAGCTTGTTTATGTAAAAGTGCATATTTCTGTATTTCCATGTTGCAACTTGCTGAAAACTGTCCACAATGTTCATTTCATCTCAAATAGACAGAACAGTAAACATTGGACATCCAGAGTGCATCAAACATGATTTAGAGCTTGTTTATGGAAAAGTGCTTATTTCTGTATTTCCATGTTGCAACTTGCTGAAAACTGTCCACAATGTTCATTTCATCTCAAATAGACAGAACAGTAAAAATTGGACATCCAGAGTGCATCAAACATGATTTAGAGCTTGTTTATGGAAAAGTGCTTATTTCTGTATTTCCATGTTGCAACTTGCTGAAAACTGTCCACAATGTTTATTTTATCTCAAATAGACGACAAAAACATTTTTTTATCCAGAGTGCATCAAACATGATTTAGAGCTTGTTTATGGAAAAGTGCTTATTTCTGTATTTCCATGTTGCAATTTGCTGAAAACTGTCCACAATGTTAATTTTATCTCAAATAGACGACAATTTTTTTTTTTATCCAGAGTGCATCAAACATGATTTAGAGCTTGTTTATGGAAAAGTGCTTATTTCTGTATTTCCATGTTGTAACTTGCTGAAAACTGTCCACAATGTTTCTTTTATCTCAAATAGACATAACAAAAAAATAAAAATATCCAGAGTGCATCAAACATGATTTAGAGCTTGTTTATGGAAAAGTGCTTATTTCTGTATTTCCAATGTTGCAACTTGCTGAAAACTGTCCACAATGTTCATTTCATCTCAAATAGACAGAACAGTAAAAATTGGACATTCAGAGTGCATCAAACATGATTTAGAGCTTGTTCATGGAAAAGTGCTTATTTCTGTATTTCCATGTTGCAACTTGCTTGAAAACTGTCCACAATGTTCATTTCATCTCAAATAGACAGAACAGTAAAAATTGGACATCAAGAGTGCATCAAACATGATTTAGAGCTTGTTTATGGAAAAGTGCTTATTTCTGTATTTCCATGTTGCAACTTGCTGAAAACTGTCCACAATGTTCATTTCATCTCAAATAGACAGAACAGTAAAAATTGGACATCCAGAGTGCATCAAACATGATTTAGAGCTTGTTTATGGAAAAGTGCTTATTTCTGTATTTCCATGTTGCAACTTGCTGAAAACTGTCCACAATGTTCATTTCATCTCAAATAGACAGAACAGTAAAAATTGGACATCCAGAGTGCATCAAACATGATTTAGAGCTTGTTTATGGAAAAGTGCTTATTTCTGTATTTCCATGTTGCAACTTGCTGAAAACTGTCCACAATGTTCATTTCATCTCAAATAGACAGAACAGTAAACATTGGACATCCAGAGTGCATCAAACATGATTTAGAGCTTGTTTATGGAAAAGTGCTTATTTCTGTATTTCCATGTTGCAACTTGCTGAAAACTGTCCACAATGTTTATTTTATCTCAAATAGACAACAAAAACATTTTTTATCCAGAGTGCATCAAACATGATTTAGAGCTTGTTTATGGAAAAGTGCTTATTTCTGTATTTCCATGTTGCAACTTGCTGAAAACTGTCCACAATGTTTATTTCATCTCAAATAGACATAACAAAAACATTTTATATCCAGAGTGCATCAAACATGATTTAGAGCTTGTTTATGGAAAAGTGCTTATTTCTGTATTTCCATGTTGCAACTTGCTGAAAACTGTCCACAATGTTTATTTTATCTCAAATAGACATAACAAAAACATTTTTATCCAGAGTGCATCAAACATGATTTAGAGCTTGTTTATGGAAAAGTGCTTATTTCTGTATTTCCATGTTGCAACTTGCTGAAAACTGTCCACAATGTTCATTTCATCTCAAATAGACAGAACAGTAAAAATTGGACATCCAGAGTGCATCAAACATGATTTAGAGCTTGTTTATGGAAAAGTGCTTATTTCTGTATTTCCATGTTGCAACTTGCTGAAAACTGTCCACAATGTTCATTTCATCTCAAATAGACAGAACAGTAAACATTGGACATCCAGAGTGCATCAAACATGATTTAGAGCTTGTTTATGGAAAAGTGCTTATTTCTGTATTTCCATGTTGCAACTTGCTGAAAACTGTCCACAATGTTCATTTCATCTCAAATAGACAGAACAGTAAAAATTGGACATCCAGAGTGCATCAAACATGATTTAGAGCTTGTTTATGGAAAAGTGCTTATTTCTGTATTTCCATGTTGCAACTTGCTGAAAACTGTCCACAATGTTTATTTTATCTCAAATAGACAGAACAAAAACATTTTTTATCCAGAGTGCATCAAACATGATTTAGAGCTTGTTTATGGAAAAGTGCTTATTTCTGTATTTCCATGTTGCAACTTGCTGAAAACTGTCCACAATGTTTATTTTATCTCAAATAGACGACAAAATTTTTTTTATCCAGAGTGCATCAAACATGATTTAGAGCTTGTTTATGGAAAAGTGCTTATTTCTGTATTTCCATGTTGCAACTTGCTGAAAACTGTCCACAATGTTTCATTTATCTCAAATAGACATAACAACAAAAAAATGATCCAGAGTGCATCAAACATGATTTAGAGCTTGTTTATGGAAAAGTGCTTATTTCTGTATTTCCATGTTGCAACTTGCTGAAAACTGTCCACAATGTTCATTTCATCTCAAATAGACAGAACAGTAAAAATTGGACATTCAGAGTGCATCAAACATGATTTAGAGCTTGTTTATGGAAAAGTGCTTATTTCTGTATTTCCATGTTGCAACTTGCTGAAAACTGTCCACAATGTTCATTTCATCTCAAATAGACAGAACAGTAAAAATTGGACATCCAGAGTGCATCAAACATGATTTAGAGCTTGTTTATGGAAAAGTGCTTATTTCTGTATTTCCATGTTGCAACTTGCTGAAAACTGTCCACAATGTTCATTTCATCTCAAATAGACAGAACAGTAAAAATTGGACATCCAGAGTGCATCAAACATGATTTAGAGCTTGTTTATGGAAAAGTGCTTATTTCTGTATTTCCATGTTGCAACTTGCTGAAAACTGTCCACAATGTTTATTTCATCTCAAATAGACATAACAAAAACATTTTTTTTCCAGAGTGCATCAAACATGATTTAGAGCTTGTTTATGGAAAAGTGCTTATTTCTGTATTTCCATGTTGCAACTTGCTGAAAACTGTCCACAATGTTCATTTCATCTCAAATAGACAGAACAGTAAAAATTGGACATCCAGAGTGCATCAAACATGATTTAGAGCTTGTTTATGGAAAAGTGCTTATTTCTGTATTTCCATGTTGCAACTTGCTGAAAACTGTCCACAATGTTTATTTTATCTCAAATAGACAACAAAAACATTTTTTTATCCAGAGTGCATCAAACATGATTTAGAGCTTGTTTATGGAAAAGTGCTTATTTCTGTATTTCCATGTTGCAACTTGCTGAAAACTGTCCACAATGTTTATTTCATCTCAAATAGACATAACAAAAACATTTTTTATCCAGAGTGCATCAAACATGATTTAGAGCTTGTTTATGGAAAAGTGCTTATTTCTGTATTTCCATGTTGCAACTTGCTGAAAACTGTCCACAATGTTCATTTCATCTCAAATAGACAGAACAGTAAAAATTGGACATCCAGAGTGCATCAAACATGATTTAGAGCTTGTTTATGGAAAAGTGCTTATTTCTGTATTTCCATGTTGCAACTTGCTGAAAACTGTCCACAATGTTTATTTATCTCAAATAGACATAACAAAAACATTTTTTATCCAGAGTGCATCAAACATGATTTAGAGCTTGTTTATGGAAAAGTGCTTATTTCTGTATTTCCATGTTGCAACTTGCTGAAAACTGTCCACAATGTTCATTTCATCTCAAATAGACAGAACAGTAAAAATTGGACATCCAGAGTGCATCAAACATGATTTAGAGCTTGTTTATGGAAAAGTGCTTATTTCTGTATTTCCATGTTGCAACTTGCTGAAAACTGTCCACAATGTTCATTTCATCTCAAATAGACAGAACAGTAAAAATTGGACATCCAGAGTGCATCAAACATGATTTAGAGCTTGTTTATGGAAAAGTGCTTATTTCTGTATTTCCATGTTGCAACTTGCTGAAAACTGTCCACAATGTTTATTTTATCTCAAATAGACGAACAAATTTTTTTTTTAATCCAGAGTGCATCAAACATGATTTAGAGCTTGTTTATGGAAAAGTGCTTATTTCTGTATTTCCATGTTGCAACTTGCTGAAAACTGTCCACAATGTTTCATTTATCTCAAATAGACATAACAAACAAAAAAATGATCCAGAGTGCATCAAACATGATTTAGAGCTTGTTTATGGAAAAGTGCTTATTTCTGTATTTCCATGTTGCAACTTGCTGAAAACTGTCCACAATGTTCATTTCATCTCAAATAGACAGAACAGTAAAAATTGGACATCCAGAGTGCATCAAACATGATTTAGAGCTTGTTTATGGAAAAGTGCTTATTTCTGTATTTCCATGTTGCAACTTGCTGAAAACTGTCCACAATGTTCATTTCATCTCAAATAGACAGAACAGTAAAAATTGGACATCCAGAGTGCATCAAACATGATTTAGAGCTTGTTTATGGAAAAGTGCTTATTTCTGTATTTCCATGTTGCAACTTGCTGAAAACTGTCCACAATGTTCATTTCATCTCAAATAGACAGAACAGTAAAAATTGGACATCCAGAGTGCATCAAACATGATTTAGAGCTTGTTTATGGAAAAGTGCTTATTTCTGTATTTCCATGTTGCAACTTGCTGAAAACTGTCCACAATGTTATTTCATCTCAAATAGACAGAACAAAAACATTTTTTTTCCAGAGTGCATCAAACATGATTTAGAGCTTGTTTATGGAAAAGTGCTTATTTCTGTATTTCCATGTTGCAACTTGCTGAAAACTGTCCACAATGTTCATTTCATCTCAAATAGACAGAACAGTAAAAATTGGACATCCAGAGTGCATCAAACATGATTTAGAGCTTGTTTATGGAAAAGTGCTTATTTCTGTATTTCCATGTTGCAACTTGTTGAAAACTGTCCACAATGTTTATTTTATCTCAAATAGACAACAAAAAATTTTTTTATCCAGAGTGCATCAAACATGATTTAGAGCTTGTTTATGGAAAAGTGCTTATTTCTGTATTTCCATGTTGCAACTTGCTGAAAACTGTCCACAATGTTTATTTTATCTCAAATAGACATAACAAAAACATTTTTTTATCCAGAGTGCATCAAACATGATTTAGAGCTTGTTTATGGAAAAGTGCTTATTTCTGTATTTCCATGTTGCAACTTGCTGAAAACTGTCCACAATGTTCATTTCATCTCAAATAGACAGAACAGTAAAAATTGGACATCCAGAGTGCATCAAACATGATTTAGAGCTTGTTTATGGAAAAGTGCTTATTTCTGTATTTCCATGTTGCAACTTGCTGAAAACTGTCCACAATGTTTATTTTATCTCAAATAGACATAACAAAAACATTTTTTATCCAGAGTGCATCAAACATGATTTAGAGCTTGTTTATGGAAAAGTGCTTATTTCTGTATTTCCATGTTGCAACTTGCTGAAAACTGTCCACAATGTTCATTTCATCTCAAATAGACAGAACAGTAAAAATTGGACATCCAGAGTGCATCAAACATGATTTAGAGCTTGTTTATGGAAAAGTGCTTATTTCTGTATTTCCATGTTGCAACTTGCTGAAAACTGTCCACAATGTTCATTTCATCTCAAATAGACAGAACAGTAAAAATTGGACATCCAGAGTGCATCAAACATGATTTAGAGCTTGTTTATGGAAAAGTGCTTATTTCTGTATTTCCATGTTGCAACTTGCTGAAAACTGTCCACAATGTTCATTTCATCTCAAATAGACAGAACAGTAAAAATTGGACATCCAGAGTGCATCAAACATGATTTAGAGCTTGTTTATGGAAAAGTGCTTATTTCTGTATTTCCATGTTGCAACTTGCTGAAAACTGTCCACAATGTTTATTTTATCTCAAATAGACAACAAAAACATTTTTTATCCAGAGTGCATCAAACATGATTTAGAGCTTGTTTATGGAAAAGTGCTTATTTCTGTATTTCCATGTTGCAACTTGCTGAAAACTGTCCACAATGTTCATTTCATCTCAAATAGACAGAACAGTAAAAATTGGACATCCAGAGTGCATCAAACATGATTTAGAGCTTGTTTATGGAAAAGTGCTTATTTCTGTATTTCCATGTTGCAACTTGCTGAAAACTGTCCACAATGTTTATTTCATCTCAAATAGACATAACAAAAACATTTTTATATCCAGAGTGCATCAAACATGATTTAGAGCTTGTTTATGGAAAAGTCCATAAACAAGCTCTAAATCATGTTTGATGCACTCTGGATGTCCAATTTTTACTGTCCACAATGTTTATTTTATCTCAATAGACAGAACAAAACATTTTTTTATCCAGAGTGCATCAAACATGATTTAGAGCTTGTTTATGGAAAAGTGCTTATTTCTGTATTTCCATGTTGCAACTTGCTGAAAACTGACCACAATGTTCATTTCATCTCAAATAGACAGAACAGTAAAAATTGGACATTCAGAGTGCATCAAACTTGATTTAGAGCTTGTTTATGGAAAAGTGCTTATTTCTGTATTTCCATGTTGCAACTTGCTGAAAACTGTCCACAATGTTAATTTCATCTCAAATAGACAGAACAGTACAAATTGGACATCCAGAGTGCATCAAACATGATTTAGAGCTTGTTTATGTAAAAGTGCATATTTCTGTATTTCCATGTTGCAACTTGCTGAAAACTGTCCACAATGTTCATTTCATCTCAAATAGACAGAACAGTAAACATTGGACATCCAGAGTGCATCAAACATGATTTAGAGCTTGTTTATGGAAAAGTGCTTATTTCTGTATTTCCATGTTGCAACTTGCTGAAAACTGTCCACAATGTTCATTTCATCTCAAATAGACAGAACAGTAAAAATTGGACATCAAGAGTCTCAAATAGACAGAACAGTAAAAATTGGACATCCAGAGTGCATCAAACATGATTTAGAGCTTGTTTATGGAAAAGTGCTTATTTCTGTATTTCCATGTTGCAACTTGCTGAAAACTGTCCACAATGTTTATTTCATCTCAAATAGACATAACAAAAAAAATTTTTTCCAGAGTGCATCAAACATGATTTAGAGCTTGTTTATGGAAAAGTGCTTATTTCTGTATTTCCATGTTGCAACTTGCTGAAAACTGTCCACAATGTTTATTTTATCTCAAATAGACGACAAAAACATTTTTTTATCCAGAGTGCATCAAACATGATTTAGAGCTTGTTTATGGAAAAGTGCTTATTTCTGTATTTCCATGTTGCAATTTGCTGAAAACTGTCCACAATGTTTATTTTATCTCAAATAGACGACAAAAATGTTTTTTTATCCAGAGTGCATCAAACATGATTTAGAGCTTGTTTATGGAAAAGTGCCTATTTCTGTATTTCCATGTTGTAACTTGCTGAAAACTGTCCACAATGTTTCTTTTATCTCAAATAGACATAACAAAAAAAAAATTATCCAGAGTGCATCAAACATGATTTAGAGCTTGTTTATGGAAAAGTGCTTATTTCTGTATTTCCAATGTTGCAACTTGCTGAAAACTGTCCACAATGTTCATTTCATCTCAAATAGACAGAACAGTAAAAATTGGACATTCAGAGTGCATCAAACATGATTTAGAGCTTGTTTATGGAAAAGTGCTTATTTCTGTATTTCCATGTTGCAACTTGCTGAAAACTGTCCACAATGTTCATTTCATCTCAAATAGACAGAACAGTAAAAATTGGACATCCAGAGTGCATCAAACATGATTTAGAGCTTGTTTATGGAAAAGTGCTTATTTCTGTATTTCCATGTTGCAACTTGCTGAAAACTGTCCACAATGTTCATTTCATCTCAAATAGACAGAACAGTAAAAATTGGACATCCAGAGTGCATCAAACATGATTTAGAGCTTGTTTATGGAAAAGTGCTTATTTCTGTATTTCCATGTTGCAACTTGCTGAAAACTGTCCACAATGTTCATTTCATCTCAATAGACAGAACAGTAAAAATTGGACATCCAGAGTGCATCAACATGAATTTAGAGCTTGTTTATGGAAAAGTGCTTATTCTGTATTTCCATGTTGCAACTTGCTGAAAACTGTCCACAATGTTATTTCATCTCAAATAGACAGAAAAAAAAACTATTTTTTTTCCAGAAGTGCATCAAACTGATTTAGAGCTTGT